>NC_068383.1:24068030-24070530 GCF_023724105.1 Carassius gibelio | reverse complement strand
TGTGTGTGTGTGTGTGTGTGTGTATCACTCATGCGTGTGTGTGTGTATCACTCAGGTGTGTGTGTGTGTGTATCACTCAGGTGTGTGTGTGTGTGTGTGTATCACTCAGGTGTGTGTGTGTGTGTGTGTGTGTGTATCACTCAGGCGTGTGTGTGTGTATCACTCAGGTGTGTGTGTGTGTGTATCACTCAGGTGTGTGTGTGTGTGTGTGTATCACTCAGGCGTGTGTGTGTGTGTATCACTCAGGTGTGTGTGTGTGTGTGTGTGTGTGTATCACTCAGGCGTGTGTGTGTGTATCACTCAGGTGTGTGTGTGTGTGTATCACTCAGGTGTGTGTGTGTGTATCACTCAGGCGTGTGTGTGTGTGTGTGTATCACTCAGGTGTGTGTGTGTTTATCACTCAGGTGTGTGTGTGTGTGTATCACTCAGGTGTGTGTGTGTGTATCACTCAGGTGTGTGTGTGTGTGTGTATCACTCAGGTGTGTGTGTGTGTGTGTGTATCACTCAGGCGTGTGTGTGTGTGTATCACTCAGGCGTGTGTGTGTGTATCACTCAGGTGTGTGTGTGTGTGTATCACTCAGGTGTGTGTGTGTGTATCACTCAGGCGTGTGTGTGTGTGTGTGTATCACTCAGGCGTGTGTGTGTGTATCACTCAGGTGTGTGTGTGTGTGTATCACTCAGGTGTGTGTGTGTTTATCACTCAGGTGTGTGTGTGTGTATCACTCAGGCGTGTGTGTGTGTATCACTCAGGTGTGTGTGTGTGTGTATCACTCAGGTGTGTGTGTGTGTGTATCACTCAGGCGTGTGTGTGTGTGTATCACTCAGGTGTGTGTGTGTGTGTGTGTGTGTGTGTGTGTGTGTCACTCAGGTGTGTGTGTGTGTGTGTATCACTCAGGCGTGTGTGTGTGTATCACTCAGGTGTGTGTGTGTGTATCACTCAGGCGTGTGTGTGTGTGTGTGTATCACTCAGGTGTGTGTGTGTGTGTCTCTCAGGTGTGATGAACAGCAGTGAGAGCAGCGGTGAGGTCTCTGTGAGTCTGGACAGTGTGAGGCAGAGGTCAGCTCAGCACAGCTCTCTGGACACCAGAGCTGCAGGAAGTGAGAAGGTTTCCCTGCAGCAGGACCTGAAGGAGAGCACAGCACCTGCAGAGGTGATACACACACGGAAACACCTCGACTGCTCGACAAACATTCCTGATCACCTTCAATGTTGAACACAGCTGTGCTGCTCTGTTTGAAATAGAAATCTTCGGTAACATTAGAAATGTTTTACTGACTCTTGTTCAGTTTAATCCATCCTTGATGAATAGAACTCTAGCACTCTATTCTTTTTCTATTCCATCTACTTGTTTTATTTAAAGCAAAGATGTAAATGTGAAAGCCATGATTGAACGGTAGAGCAGGGCTCTCGTCTCAGTGATGCTGATGATGTGTGATGAAGTCCCAGATGTCTTCCTGTGCTGTCATATATAACAGACCTGTCTCCTGTGCAGCAGGTTCTCTCAGCACAGTCGTCTGGTGTGTCCAGAGAGCGGGTGAAGAGCCGTGGTATCTTGCGCTCGTCCAGCAGCAGGGCTCCACCGGGACGTCCTGGTCTGCAGAAGGCAGAGGGCTCCGGTCTGTCGTCACAGAGCAAGACTGTGTCCGTGTCAGAGCGTCTGGACTCGAGCGCAGGCCTGCCCCGCGCCAGCAGTGTCATCTCCACCGCCGAGGGCTCCGTCCACCGCTCCAGCTCCAGACAGTGAGTACGGCCCGCTCCCCAGACCCCGGCGCAGCCCTGCACACACAGAGCAGCCCGAGTCGTCCAGCTGCAGGCCTCTCTAGCTCCCTCCTTCAGCCTAGACCCATGTTCAGTGAGCCTGCGGTGATGGGCGGAGCTAGAAACCAGAGCATGTCCCTCAACACGGCTCTCGATAGCAGCATGAGCCCTCCCCATAGAGCCCTGTGATCACACACTCAGACCCCGGGGCCTCGGAGGACAGCCAGGCCAGGATGCTCCTCTGTTAATTGACTGATGGTGTTTGTGTGCATGTCTTTCTCTCTGTCATGTGTGTGTTCACGAGTCTGGAGGGACCACAGCTCTATCTCTTCATCATAGTGCTCTTCTGTACTGTCCCACTGTGGTTCTGCAGGTGAGGAAGTGTTCCAGCACAACAGGAAGTCTCCAAGCAGAAGAGGAGCTCAGAGTCTGTCCTGACACACAGGGTGAGGGTCAGGATCCTCCTCAGCTGCTCTTCATCAGGAAACACACTCAATCTCTGCTGTTTGCTGAAGGTCCCTCTGAACTGACTGATGTCTCTGTTAAATGAGTTGTAAATATCTGCGATCAGTTCATTGTTCCTCGCTTCATTCTGCAGGTTTATTTTCATGATAAATGTGTAATAACTGCTAGCAGTGTTATGTCTGAGGATCGCTCCTGTTATTTCCTCACACGTGATCAGAGAGACGAGCACAGTACTGACAGAAATATTCATCATAGAAATTAATGTTTTACCAGCCT
>NC_068383.1:23933030-24063030 GCF_023724105.1 Carassius gibelio | reverse complement strand
TCCATCAGTGTGTGTTCAGTGTGTGTTAGCTCCATCAGTGTGTGTTCAGTGTGTGTTAGCTCCATCAGTGTGTGTTCAGTGTGTGTTAGCTCCATCAGTGTGTGTTCAGTGTGTGTTAGCTCCATCAGTGTGTGTTCAGTGTGTGTTCAGTGTGTGTTCAGTCTGTGTTTAGAGTCGTCTGGTGAGCGCTGTCTAAAGAATCAAACACCAGCTGCTGCCAGTCGTCCTCATGATTAACCCATTATATATATATAATTAAAATGATTAACACTGCAATCATTTAAAAAATGTAAATATTTCAAGCACCGGCTTTTATATATATATATATATATATATATAAACTTTTAGACAAAATACATTTCTTCTCTCTTTATTTATTTACTTTAAAAAAAAATGTATTTATTATGTTGGTTTGGCACAAACTTCTTTGTATTCTTCTTCTGATCCTAAATTACCAAACCTATCTCGTCCTAGGGCTTTAAAGCCACAAGCCCCAAACTCAGCAGACACCTGTGGCACGGGGGGAATGTGTTGCTATATCTTCTCAGACTGATCAGACTTACAGATTTTTTTTAATTATTTATTAAAAATCAAAAATGTCTCATAGACTTCCATTGTCTGAGAGAAACTGCGTCTCTACAGGAGCAATTCCCAGGACTGAAAGGGAGGAGTCTCCCTTAGTTTCACTTTTAAATCTGTTAAAAATACAAATACAAGCTAAACCAACATATCTGATTATTACCGGGTCACTAATAATTGATGCGTGGCCAGAGAACAGAGAAAGACGAGAGATAATCACCGCTCCGATCAGCGAATGCAGACCGATCGTGCTCAAAATAAAAGCATTTTTATAGTGAAGTGCTTATTAAAATAAAATATTACCGTGAATGCACACAATCCACCCATAAGAACACACCAAGAGCTCAATTCAGGTGTTTGTGAGCGGTTTAAGTGTGAAAATGAGGGAAAGAAATGCTTACAGAAACTACAATCAACACAGAACAATTAGAAGAACATATTAGAGATTTAAATGAGTGCTTGTGAGAGATTTATGTCTAAGAGGAGAATCACATCGCTCTCTCGAGCTCCAGGAAGCTGATTCAGCGCTAGAACAGACAAATCACGTACAAGATGATGTCAAAATACATAATAGCTTTAGGAATATAAACCAAAACAGCCACGTTAACATAAAATCACTGCTTAAAAATGTAGATTAAAAATGTAACTCTTAAAGCATTGACGATACAGAATCAGTAAATTAGATTTTAATGTGGCTATAATATCAATAAATGAATCATTAAAGAAATATTGGTCAGAAATGAAGGCCACAATGCTGATGTTGTCCACACGATGGCGCCACAGGACAGCAAATACTTCAAGATCTGTTCAAAGACTTCAAAAGGGTTCATTTAAATGACTATTAAAATCCATATAATTTCATTATATTTTCATAACCTTTAATGAATCCCAATAATAACTATTACCCTAAAAATGGAGAGAATTGAAAAATATTTTTCAAGCTATCACACATTACTGAAAAAGTGAGGAGGGGACACTATATTAGTTATCTGTTTTCATGTTGTGCATATAATAGTACTAGGGCTGCAACAAACAATTATTTTGATAATCGATTAATCTAACGATTATTAGAACGATTAATCGTCGATTATTTTACTGATTAATCGGTAGGATTTGATTGATTATTCAGCTCTTGCAATTAGTTAAAATATTGTTATACGTAATGAAAGATAGTCTAATCACTTCAGCTTTGGGAAATAATATTACGTAATTACAATTATTATACGATTAATTTATACAAATAAATATATTTGACACACAAAATGAGATGACACAGAAACCTTCTTATTTAACATTTAATTACTATATTAATTATATTTAATTACTCGAACTGAATGACAGCTCATTCTGCCTAACATCTCCTTTCGTAAGTGTATAATATGGATAAGAAACTAAACACAGGTAAGTGATTAGATGTTTTATTTTTAGATAAACCATTTTATTCACAATATACACTACGACTCAAACATTTTTGAACAGTAACATTGTTTTTAAAGAAGTCTCTTCTGCATGTGTTTGATCCAAGTACAGCAAAAACAGTGACATTTAGAAAGATTTTTACTATTTAAAACCACTGTTTTATATTTAAATATATTTTAAAATGTAATTTATTCCTGTGATTTCAAAGCTGATTTTAGCATCATTACTCCAGTCACAAGATCCTTCAGAAATCATTCTAATATACTGATTTATTATTATTATGTTAAAAACAGCTGAATATTTTTAAAGTTTCTTTGATGAATAGAAAGTTCAGAAGATCAGCATTTATCTTAAATGTGTTTGTCAATTTAAAGCATCCTTGCTAAATAGAAGTATTAATTTCTACAATAACCCCACGAGCCTTAGAATGGTATTGTGTATAATGTTACAAAAGCTTTTTATTTCAGATAAATTCTGATCTCTGGATCTTTATATTCATCAAATAATCCTGAAAAACTGTGTTCAACGTTGATAATAATAATAATAAATGTTCTTGAGCAGCAAATCATATTAGAATGATTTCTGAAGATCATGTGACACTGAAGACTGGAGAAAATACAGCTTTGATCACAAGAATAAGTTACATATTAAAATATATTCAAATAGAAAGCAGTTATTTTAAATAATTAAATAAAGCTGCTTGATTTAAGGTATTGCATAAAATACTACAGACGTGATGTGAATGCTTTACTGAGCTCGTGCAAACATCCACATCGGTGTAATAAGACGCATTTTTAACTGCTGCTTTCACACTGCTGTGATTGTTGTTGTTGTTATTTCGTTATTGAGAGGAAAGCGCGCGTAATATATTCTCCTATACAAATGCCATTCGGTTCGGCTCGGGTGCGTTTCTCTAACAGTAAAAGGTTTCTCTGAACGGTGTCTCTTCTTCTCATTCTTCTTTTCTTGAACTGAATTACTTGAAGCTGAATTACAGTCTTGCACCACAGCGCCACACTGGTCAAACCGCATTACTGCAGGCTCTAAATTAGGTCAAATTAAATCAAACGAATACTCGACAATAACATCGACTAATCATTTCAGCCCTAAATAGTACTCACATAAGGACTCGTAATTTACTTGAAAAGAGACACGTCCATTGTGTAACTACATCTTCTACTCGAACAATTGTTCTTGGACCCCTAATGATCACCTTGACTTAAACCACATTGCTTCAGTTATCTTCTGTGTCTTTGCCCACAACGCTTTAGTGACTGGAATGTGAAATAGCAAACGGGACAAAACTAAAGGCATGACTTTATTTGCACCCAGCTAACCGACTATATTACAGATGTTCCACAGAGAAAGACTTTTATTAGAACAGAAAATATCAAGGGTCCATAGAAAAAGACTATTGTTTTCCTTTTGCAGCGGGTCAGCTCAAGAACGCTGGACACACACGTAC
Organism: Carassius gibelio; assembly: GCF_023724105.1. Lineage (NCBI taxonomy): Eukaryota > Metazoa > Chordata > Actinopteri > Cypriniformes > Cyprinidae > Carassius > Carassius gibelio. The sequence goes on along the minus strand of NC_068383.1, from coordinate 24,059,567 downwards.
TGTGGCTCTTTTATCCCCAGACCAAGCCAACGTCAAGGTTTGAACCTCGAACTTTAGCTTCTAGTTTATTTTGCACTAGCCTATATGTGGGCCACAAGAGATAGATTAATGAAGTAAATTAAATCATTTAGATTAGTCTTTTGTTGTGTCTGAGCTTTTAATGCAGTGTCAGATGCCGAAAGCGCCGTCAGTTCTTACTTTCAGTTTTTCACCGCAGAATTCTTGAGCAAAGTTTGCAGGTTTGTGTGATATCCATTGGCTCGCCTTCCTGGTTTAAAATAAAATATTTACAACATAAGACATAACCAGCCCCGTCCTGCCCCTCATCCTTGAGGTCACGGTGGGGTCAGCAGATCTATGTCTCTGGACTCTGTCTCTCATTGAGTCTAGATCCCTAATAATACGCTTCTGTCTGTGCCACTGCTCTGGAAACAGCACAGAACCACAGTCATTGTATTCACATCAAATTTATATTGAGATTTAAATGATATAACATTTTTTGTTTTTGTTGTTCATAGAAATTCTGTGGAAAACTGTTGTTGTTAAAAATAAAATTCAAAGAAAACACAAATCTGATCACTTTTATTAAAGTTGGAAAGCATAAAAAGAAGACTATTAACATGTTCCTTTGTGTTTCGTAGCTTAAGTATTTTAAAGTATTCTAAAGTAATTAGATTAAGTTACTAAACCTGAGTAATCTAACTAAATACACTATTGATTCGTTTTTAAAGCTTGTATTTTGTAATCTGTAGTGAAATACATTTTAAAAGTAATCTTCCCATCCCTGGTCACAAGCCTCTGGTTATTAAAATATCTTGAAATATGTTCTGAAGAAGAAGCTTTTACAGGTTTGGAACAACATGGGCTAAAAGAAATTTATGTTTGGGAAGAGTATCCCTTTGAGCACCAAAATAATATTTCCTTCATGTCAAGGCACTGTTGTTGTTGGTGTTTGTGATACTTGCAGTACTTTATGGCTCTGAAGCACTTACAGTACATTACACTAGGGACATAACAGTATGAACATTTCTTATCAGGATTATGGTGACCACATTGATCACAGTTATCAGTATTATCACATTATTGTTGTAATGTCAATAAATATAAAGTCAAAATAACTGCTTAATAAACCTCCGTGATCACAACAGCATTGCTATTAATAACCCTTCCTTTAGGTCATCGGTTCTCAATCACACCCGATTCAGATCACACCCGATTCAGATCACACCCGATTCAGATCACACCCGATTCAGATCACACCCGATTCAGAACACACCCGATTCAGATCACACCCGATTCAGAACACACCCGATTCAGATCACACCCGATTCAGATCACACCCGATTCAGAACACACCCGATTCAGAACACACCCGATTCAGAACACACCCGATTCAGATCACACCCGATTCAGATCACACCCGATTCAGAACACACCCGATTCTGAACACACCCGATTCAGAACACACCCGATTCAGAACACACCCGGTTCAGAACACACCCGGTTCAGAACACACCCGGTTCAGAACACACCCGATTCTGAACACACCCGATTCAGAACACACCCGATTCAGAACACACCCGATTCAGATCACACCCGATTCTGAACACACCCGATTCAGATCACACCCGATTCAGAACACACCCGATTCAGATCACAACCGATTCAGAACACACCCGATTCAGAACACACCCGATTCAGATCACACCCGATTCAGATCACACCCGATTCAGATCACACCCGATTCAGATCACACCCGATTCAGATCACACCCGATTCAGATCATGTGTGAACTGTTCACACTGACACTCCTCTCTCCACTCTCCACTGATCACAAACACAGCTACATTATTACACTATACTAGAAAATCTGTTTTGTTCAGAAATTATTTTAAACCAAAAATACATACATAATACTAGAAGAATAGCCCAAGTCCATGTTAAATGATTGACTGCTCTTCGATGGAAAAGCTGAGGGTAGTCACTTCAGAAACAGAGAGAGTATGCTGTAACTTTCCAGTTTTTCTTCATTCCTGAATGTATGCACGCGATCTGTAGACTACATTAACAAACTGTACTTACAACATGCTTTACCCTCACACACACGTCTCTGAATATGTTTAATGTGTGAGTTGGCATCATTTGTGCTCGTGACGGAGCGGTAGCGGAGCGATCTCGGAGCGAGTGAAACTCAACGCTCAGACTTTCAGAGAATCTGATAGCTCCAGGCAAAATGACTTCGCTCCGCTCACATACTCTGTGTCGCACACTTCAGTGCACTTGAATGGTCACCTCAGACTGGAATCATGGAGGAATGTCCTGTGATGTCCACTTCACTTGTGTTTGAACTGAACAAATGTCTGAAGCCATGAGAGAAACATACTAGATGTGCAGAGCAGGGGCACGAGGACTGGAACTGAGAACCGCTGCTGTAGGTTATCTATTACATAGAGAAAAGATCGCCATCAATCGCTTCTGAAGACAGTCTAGACCTTCAGAGGAACATTCATATAATGAATGAATTCATATATTAATTTGAATAATTCCCTCAGCACTCTTTTATATCCTCCCAGCTGTTCCGCCCTGTTTAGACTCAAACCGAAACTGAGACAGATACTGAAAACTGTGCTTTATACTGAACAATATTCATTAATCACCTGCTGTTCAAATCACGGTAATCTAATACGGTTTTTATGATAATAAAAAGATGACACGGTAACACTAACCGTGGGGAATTTCATCATGAATTATCGTCAAACCGGTAATTGTTAAAAACCTACATTACTCTGAATACACTGACTCACCTGTAGAATATATTTACAATAAAGAGCTTTTAGAGAGTTACAAACCTACAGAAATTAAACAAGTGATTTCACAAAAAAGCCACATTACCTCAAAATATAATATTTAAGCACATATACTTTAAGTGCACTTGTGTACACACTTTTGCGTGTGCGTGTGCGTGTGTGTGTGCTACACTTCTTCGGTTTCACCTCGGGGTGCTCGACGCAGATCGTGTCGATGTCGAGTCTCTTCAGAAGCTCCTCCAGACGAGTCCTCAGCTCCAGAGACGCCATCGCGACCACCGCTTAGCTGCCTACAGCGTGCTGTCATTAGTCCGGATGCACACCGGCCTGCTGCGATTGGTCCGGACGCACACAGACCTGCTGTGATTGGTCCGGACGCACACCGGCCTGCTGCGATTGGTCCGGACGCACACCGGCCTGCTGTGATTGGTCCGGTCGCACACCGGACTGCTGTGATTGGTCCGGTCGCACACCGGACTGCTGTGATTGGTCCGGACGCACACCGGACTGCTGTGATTGGTCCGGTCGCACACCGGACTGCTGTGATTGGTCCGGACGCACACCGGACTGCTGTGATTGGGCCGGTCGCACACCGGACTGCTGTGATTGGTCAGTAGCCAGCGGCGCAGAGTAAAGGAACAGCCACGTCTTCGTCTACATTAATTCCAGCGACACCTATGATTAAAATACACCAAAATAAAGCATCAGTTATCAAATGGAGCTATTATTTATTTAACCTAAACAAACCTTTGCATAGCTGCAATACTTTTTTAAAATCTTCCTCCACCATAGACAGTAAAAGAAATGGTCACAGCGACCCCATTGGATTAAAAGGGAGACGAGTGTAGTCTCCGCACTTCCTGGGGGTCGAACGTATTTTTTGTTTATTTTTATTTTTTTATTGCATGAATAACAATTGAAAAAAAAGAAAAGAAAATATAAATGCCAGGGTTAAAGATACACAAATGTAAAATACAAAAACTGAGTGGAAATAAAACTAAATAGACCAAACAGAAAATAAAAGACTTTAACCTTTCACAAAATCTTAAAAGTATTCAACAAATACATTTTAACAGCTTTTTTGTTTGTACTGTCCTTAATGGAAACCATATAATTTTCTAATTCTTTCAATACCACAGAAAAAAAGGTTTTGGATTAGTAAATTTACACCAATGAATATGAAACTTAACTAAAATAATCAAAATATTAATAATATACACTTTCTTAAATAAATTTAGAAACTTCCCACCACAACCTTTTGGTATATTGACAGTCTCAGAAAATATGAGGTACAGTTTCTGGTTGTAACAAACAAAATTAACAATTTAAATAAATGACACAAATACCTAGACGCCTCATTGGCCGCTTTGAGCCATTGCTGCGATATGTCAACGTGTCCATCATGTTGGTGAGGGCTATGAGGTGTGATTTGTGCAAATTTTGCCATTCACTAAGCAAACTGAGAGGAGAACTAACTTGTATACGTTCACCAGCTGAAAAACGCTGCCTTCGAAGGATGCATTCCAAGGTCATGAGGCATCAAGGCACGTCCGAATTCAATGTTAGCTTCAGCTTTGCAATATTGTAATATTATTTGTTAGCTACATTTTTGTCAGAAGATTTCTGCCCTCCAGAAATTTGCTAAAGCTAGCCCCCCTTACTAAAACTGTTTTATTTAAATAACTGGAAATTTACATTTAGTGGTTTCACCAAAGAGGTAGCTAGTTTTAGAAATGCAGTAATTTCTTAATTGTTAAAATCATTAGCATACAAACCTGCAAATGCTCATTGGGAAAAATACATACATTATTTTAGTGATTAACATTTTTTTCGACAAGTTTTAAATGGTGGTTTGTATAACCAATAACCAAAACAATTCAAGGTTTTTATTTAGCACAGTGGCTAAATTAACAAATTACCAGACGCCACCTGATTCAAATATTCCACCAACGTTAAATAGTAATGACTTTATGAATTTCTTCACTGATAAAATAGATAACATTAGAAATACAATAGCGAATGTAGATTCTACTCGTATAACACTTCAGTTTCATCCATCGTACCCAAAGATAAACTGCAGTGCTTTATAAATATAGGACAGGAAGAGCTAAATAAACTTATCACTGTATCTAAACCAACAACATGTTTATTAGATCCTGTACCCACTAAATTACTGAAAGAGTTGTTACCTGTAGCCGAAGAACCGCTTCTCTATTTAATTAACTCGTTGTTATCTTTAGGTCACGTCCCAAAACCATTCAAGCTGGCGATTATTAAGCTTCTTATTAAGAAACCAAAACTAGATCCCACAACAACCTCCTTGACAGCAACCAATCTGGCTTTAGAAGTGAACATTCAACTGAGACTGCCTTGCTCTCAGTTGTTGAAGCTCTAAGACTGGCAAGAGCAGAATCCAAATCTTCAGTACTTATCCTGCTTGATCTGTCCGCTGCTTTTGACACGGTTAACCACCAGATCCTCCTATCAACCCTACTGGAGAAAGGCATCTCAGGAACAACACTTCAATGGTTTGAGTCTGAGCTATCAGATAGGTCCTTCAAAGTATCTTGGAGAGGTGAGGTGTCCAAGTCTCAACATCTAACTACTGGGGTGCCTCAGGGCTCAGTTCTTGGACCACTTCTCTTCTCTGTCTAGATTAGATTAGATTAGATTAGATTCAACTTTATTGTCACTGCACATGTAGGTACAAGGCAACGAAATGCAGTTAGCATCTAACCAGAAGTGCAATAAGCAGTAAGTACAGAATAAAGGTCTATAATATGTACAATAAATATACAGGTAAGTATTATGGACATAATTTACAGATATTAAATACTATAAGCACGATATACAGATAGGTGTACTATGAACATACTATACAGATGGGCTATGTAAAAGTGTATGTACACTATTGGCAGAACTATGAACATAATTTACAGTATTGCAATGGACAGTAAAGTGCATAGAAAAAATATTTCAATGTGCAAATGGATTATACAGTGTTCCTGGATGAACAGGCAGTAGTGCAAGTAATAACAAGTTACTTTTTGCTTGTTGTGAGTAAATAAATAAATCAGAGTGTTGAAGAGGGGGAGGAGTCTATGTGTGGTGTGGGGGGTGTTGAGGGGTGTCAGAGGGCAGAGTTCAGCAAGGAGACAGCTTTGGGGAAAAAGCTGTTCCTGAATCTTGTGGTCCTTGTCCGGAGGCTCCTGAAACGCCTCCCGGAGGGGAGGAGGTTAAACAGTTCGTGGTCAGGGTGAGAGGAGTCCTTGAGAATGCTGCGAGCTCGACGTAGACAGCGTTTCCTCTGGATGTCCTCAAGAGCAGGAAGTGGTGTCCCTGTGATGCGTTGGGCAGTTTTCACCACCCTCTGCAGTGCCTTGCGGTCAGCCACTGAGCAGTTCCCATACCAGACCGTGATGCAACTGGTCAGGATGCTCTCGATCGCACACCGGTAGAAGTTCACCAGGATGGATGAAGACAGCTGGTTCTTCTTCAGTGTCCTGAGGAAGAAAAGGCGCTGGTGAGCCTTCTTGACCAGGCTGGAGGTGTTTATGGCCCAGGACAGTTCCTCCGAGATGGTGGTTCCCAGGAACTTGAAGCTGGAGACACGTTCAACAACCATCCCGTTAATGTGGATGGGGTCATGCGTGCTTCCTTTCTTCTTCCTGAAGTCCACAATGGGCTCCTTGGTCTTATTGGTGTTAAGGAGCAGGTTATTGTCAGCGCACCATGTGGCCAGGTGCTGTATCTCTTCCCTGTAGGCAGTCTCATCGTTGTCACTGATGAGGCCAATCACCGTGGTGTCATCTGCAAACTTAATGATGGAGTTGGATCCATGCACAGGCTTGCAGTTGTGGGTGTAAAGGGAGTAGAGGAATGGGCTCAGCACACAGCCCTGTGGTACGCCAGTATTAAGTGTGATGGTGGTGGAGTGTGTGTGACCTGACCGAACATGCTGAGGCCTGTTGGTCAGAAAGTCCATAATCCAGTTGCAGAGGGAGGTGTTAATGTCCGGGTCTCCAAGTTTTGTGGTCAGCTTGGAGGGAATGAAGGTGTTAAATGCTGAACTGAAGTCAACAAACAACATCCTAACATACGTGTTGTTATGGTGTGTGAGTGCAGAGTGCAGTACTGTGCATACTGCATCCTCTGTGCTCCTATTTCTGCGGTAGGCAAATTGGTGTGGGTCCAGTGTGGGTGGGAGGCAGTCTTTGAGGTGTGCTAGGACCAGTCGCTCAAAGCACTTCATAATGATGGGTGTGAGTGCTACGGGGCGATAGTCATTGAGGCACGTTGGGGAGGAGTGTTTCGGTACTGGCACAATGGATGTGGACTTAAAACATGTAGGCACCATTAGGTTCTGTCATTCAGAAAGATGGCTTTTCATACCACTGCTATGCTGATGACACTCAACTCTACCTCTCATTCCATCCTGATGATCCGACGGTAGCTATTTGCATCTTAGCTTGTCTAACTGACATTTCTTCCTGGATGATGGACCATCACCTTCAACTCAACCTTGCCAAGACAGAACTGCTTGTGATTCCAGCAAACCCATCGTTTCATCACAATTTCACCGTCAAGTTAGGCACATCAACCATAACTCCTTCAAAATCAGCTAGAAGCCTTGGAGTTATGATTGATGATCAGCTGACTTTCTCTGACCACATTGCCAAAACTGTCCGATCCTGCAGATTTGCTTTATTCGACATCAAGAAGATCAAGCCCTTTCTTTGGGAACATGCTGCACAACTCCTTGTTCAAGCTCTTGTTCTGTCCAAGCTGGACTATTGCAATGTCCTCTTGGCAGGTCTTCCAGCCAATTCTATCAAACCTTTACAATTAATTCAGAACGCGGCAGCAAGATTAATTTTTAATGAGCCAAAAATAATACACGTCACACCTCTGTTTATCAATTTGCACTGGCTTCCAATAGCTGCTCGCATAAAATTCAAGACATTGATGTTTGCCCACAAAACTACCACTGGCTCTACACCCATTTACCTAAATTCGTTACTTCAGACTTATGTGCCTCTAGGAGCTTGCATTCTGCAAGTGAACGTCGCTTGATTGTGCCATCCCAAAGAAGCACAAAGTCACTTTTACAGACTTTTAAATTAAATGTTCCCTTCTGGTGGAATGAACTCCCCAACTCAATCCGAGCAGCTGAGTCCTTAGCCATCTTCAAGAATCGGCTAAATACACATCTCTTCCATCTTTATTTGACCCTCTAACTTTAACACTCACTATTCTAATTCTATTCTTTAAAAAAAATCTAACTACCTTTTTAATCTTTTTATATTCTATTTTCTTTCATAAATTATGCAATTGTATGTGTGTTTGTGTATGTGTAAAGACATTTAACACTAGCTTGCTCTATTCTTTTTTATTCTATATGTTTTAATTATATTATATTATTTAAAATCCCATGCTACGTGTACTGTGTTAACCTAACTGAGACTTGTTATAGCACTTATATATCATTGCTCTTTTTTTTTGTTTTTGATTGCTTCCACTGTCCTCATCTGTAAGTCGCTTTGGATAAAAGCGTCTGCTAAATGAATAAATGTAAATGTATTTAAAAAGGCCCCACCATAGCAAAGAAACTGCACTTGTAAAAATTACAAATGAGCTGCTTCTTGCGTCAGATCAAGGCTGCATCTCATTGTTAGTTTTACTTGATCTTAGTGCTGCAATCGACACCATAGATCATGACATACTCATAGATAGATTACAAAACTATACAGGTATTCTATATATGCTATACATTAAGCAGTGCACTGACATACTCTTACTCTACAAAGATATACCGGTCAAAGGACTTTATCTCTGTTTATGTACACTTAAAGCCAAGTATAATTATAAATGCAGGGCTCCATACACTTATATTTTTGAAGGAACACTTACATAGCACTTACAAATTGCATAAATAATCTTATGAGGCTAATGAATCAAATATAAAATTTGGAATACAGAAATATGAAATTATGAAAAAAATTAGAATGGTACTTTGCCACTAGGTGGCGACATGCCACTGCCTTAATGAGTGAGTCGGCCAGTCATTTAATCAATGGATTCATTTGAAATGGATGATTCATTCAGAAAAAAAGTAAGCTAAAAGTTAGTCAAGCAAATTTATTCAGTAAACACCGCTGTGTGTTGCTGCAGAGCACAACAACATGCTTTGTTTGGAACCATTTCCTTTGCGAAATATGTCTTTTTTTATTATCTTGTTTATTGAATTGTTGTCCTGACAGAAAAGTCTGCCACAGACCGTGCTTAGCAAACATTATACCCGCTCTCTCTCTCTCTCTGTGTGTGTGTGTGTGTGTGTGTGTGTGTGTGTGTGTGTGTGTCCTAAAGACTGTGCTCCGCAACCGTTAACTGTTAGTTGTTCAAAATGTAATGTTAAATCAGACACAATTTAAAACCAAAAAAGAAATATAATACTATGATTAAAAGTTACAGATACCTGAAGCTGATGTATCTTGGCGTTCAAGTGTTGGCTGTGTGACGTGCATGCACCAGAGAAACACAAGGAGAGGGAGAGATCCAATTGCAGGTAAATTTTATTAATAAAAATGGTATTCCAAAATAAACAGTCCAAGGAGACAAACAAAACAAAAGAGGGAACTGGAAGGAACAGAACAGGAACTCAGAGATGAGAAGGAAAGGGTAAGTCTCGGGAGATGAGAACATTGGTAACACGAAGGGTAAGGACTCCATACAAACAACAGGGAAAGACAGGTATTTATAAGGAGACTAACGACAATAGATTGACTGCACCTGGTGCAATTAACTGGAGTGCAATTACTGTGAAGACAGGACCAGACTAGAGGAATTCTAGTGCCTACGGTGAAGTGCCTAAGGGGAAGTGAGCTCACTAGTGGACACCCAGGAAAACAGAGACTGACAGCGGGACATTACCCCCTCCTCCACGGAGCAGCTGCCAGATGCTCCACCTGAAACCCAGGAAAACCCAACAGATAAAGAAGTTAGGAGGGAGGTGGAGCGGCGGCGAACTAGGGGGAGGGACGGAGGGCCAGAAAACATGGTACACAGAGACAGAAGAACCAGGTAGAATGGGGAAACAGAGACAAAACAACCAGGTAAAATGGGGAAACAGAGACAAGAGAAGTGTAACAAAACAAGGAGTCCAGGAGGGTGGTGGACCGGGCGGAGGATCAGGGGGAGGGACGGAGGGCCAGGTCCAAAGAAGGAAACAGACAGAAAAACAAAACTAAACAAAAACACAAAAACATAAGTCCATGAAGGACATCATGTGATGCCCACCAGGGCGGAGCAGAAGACCACCACAACCGTGTGGTCAGGGCGGAAGCCTCCCAGGGTGAAGCAGAAGACCACCACAACCGTGTGGTCAGGGCGGAAGCCTCCCAGGGTGAAGCAGAAGACCACCACAACCGTGTGGTCAGGGTGGAAGCCTCCCAGGGTGGAGCAGAAGATCACCACGTCCTTGTGGTCGATGCCGGAGTCCCCCAGGGCGGAGCAGAAGACCACCACAACCGTGTGGTCAGGGTGGAAGCCCCCCAGGGTGGAGCAGAAGATCACCACATCCTTGTGGTCGATGCCGGAGTCCCCCAGGGCGGAGCAGAAAACCACCACCTCCGTGCGGCCAGACCAACGGGAAGACAAAACTCTGGTAATCCTATGGTGTTTCTACTGGATTCCAGAGGATCGGTGCTGACTTGACTCTGCTCATGAAGATTATTGGTGACTTGCATTTGTTCATGCAGATCCCCGGTGACTTGACTCAGTCCTTGAAGATCACTTGTGACTTGACAGTCAACTGGAATTTGACTCGACTCTGGAAGATAGACAGGAACTAGCCCTGACTCTGGAAGGTCAACGGTAACTAACCCTGACTCTGGAGGGTCCATGAACACCTGACTTGACTCTGGAGGGTCAACCAGAACCTGACTCGACTCTGGAAGGTCAATAGGAATCTGACTCAACTCCGGAGGGTCAACGGGAACCTGACGCAACTCAGAAAAGCCCAATGTAATTTTCAGGGGTTGTACTTTAACGAACTCCTCCTAGAGATTTAGTCAGATCAACACCAAACCTGGTCAGTGTAATCTTAAGCCTTTTGCGATGTTAAATTGAGAAGATCTTTAGATTTCGTTAAAGGGCGTGTCCATGGCGGCCTGACAAATTTCGATGTTTCGCCATGAAAAAGGAAGTTGCTGTAACTCAGACATACAATGTCCAATCTGCCCCAAACTTCACATGTTAGATAAAACTTCTGCCCTTAACAGATCTACATGCCCACATTCAGTTATAGTCATAGCGCCACCTATTGGCAACAGGAAGTGACATGTTTTACGCTGCGACAAACTACTCCTATAATTTTTTTGAGATTAACATATATTTTGTGGTCAGTCTAATCTAAAGGCCTGTGCAATGTTAACTTTTGGAGATCTTGAGTTTTTGTTAAAGGGCGTTTCCATGGCGCCATGACAAAATTTGATGTCTTGCCACAGCAAGAGAAGTTGTTGTAACTCAAGCATAAAATGTCCAATCTTCCCCAAACTTCACATGTTTGATAAAAGTCCTGCCCTGAACACATCTGAAGGCCAATATTCCATTATAACGATAGCGCCACCTGCTGGCAACGGTAAGATTGGCACATATATGGGATATACTTTGATATATTCCACTTATATTTAGGACATTAAATGCATATTTCTCAACGTTCACCTTTTTACTAAAGCCACACGATGGCGGTGAGCCCGGGTGCGAGGGCCCGTTCATCGCTGCTTGCAGCTTTAATTGACACTGTTTTCCAAATGAATGTTGTTCAGTTGCTTTGACGCAATGTGTTTAGTTTAAAGCGCTATATAAATAAAGGTGACTTGACTCGACTTTCTCAAGCTGGTGAGTTATATTGTGTCAGTTAAACACACTGATTTTGAAAAGTTATTCTTCACCATAACATTTGAACTAATGTGTCAGACAAACATCAAGCGTCTGCATATGAATCTCAACACATTCAGATAAACAACTCTGAACATCACTAAACCAGCAACTATACGCTCACAACAAAATAAAAGCAGTTAGTCATGATTAAAGACAATACTAAGAGAATTCAGCTGCATAATTTATTCATACTGGGAGCCATGGTTGAGTTTTGATTGGTGGTACCCAGCATGCATTGCAACATGAAGCTTATGTTAATTGTCGTTTGTGTGTCTTCAAACCTTTTCGTGCAGAATAACTTTTTTTGTTGTAGCTATAATCAACAACATGAAACTATCAATATAATTAGAGATTAGACTCTAATGTGCAGAAGTCAAGGGTCATCAACATCTAAACCTGTTAATTGTCATATTGAGTTCTGTAGAGAAATTGTGTTTCTGCTCATCTGTTGTTTTCTGTTCTAGTTTATTTTTCCTTCAGTTCTGCTTGTTAACAGGTGTTCGTCACTAATGCTCAATCAGAACTGAATTACCTCATGAACATTAACTCTGATTATAAGATCTATTAAAGTCACACTGAAGCAGAGTAAAGTACAGTGACACTGGGGGTTCAGCGGTGCATCTGTGTCTGATGTGTGTTATAAAGAGCAGGATCTCAGTCAGAGAAGGTCTTTCTCTCTCATCCGGTTTCCCTCACAATACACAGATGTGTGAATGAGTGAGCTCTGAATGATGATGGATCTCAGTTTCTGGGTATCACTGGGGTAGAATAGCTCATTTCTAAATGATGGGAGTTTCTGATGTAAAGTCATACATCTCCAGACATACAGCTTCTAATAATAAACTGGCAACACCAGACAGAAGAACACAAGATGATGATCTGTCCCAAATATAATATAACAACTTTATTCAGACCCATGTTAATCATTTCTGCACAGCATTGCTCCAGCATATGTGTTGGTACACAGAAACAGTGTTTTAGCAGAGAAGGGCTAAAGTGCAATAAACATGAGGATGGTAAGGACGTACGGCGTCCAGGTCTGGGCTCATGCTGTGGAGATTATATTTCAAATGATTTCACATCCTTAAAAGAGTCTATACGTACTCTCAAGTAAACAAAGAAAGAAAGAAGGAAAGGATAAACAACTTCACAAAACTGGAAGAAAAAAGTCACAGCAAAAGTTTATCATTGTGTTGATGATTGTTTTGAACTCTGAAATAAGTAATGTATGATCTTAGATCTTGTCTGTATAGGAATGATTGAGTATGCAGCAGAATACTGTACATCACACTAACTCAGGAGCAGAAAAGGCACTGTAATGAGCAATCGTTTAAAAGTATGGCATCTGTGATGAGACCTGAGCTTTCCCTGATCCGAGTGATTGTGTAAGACAGCAGAAGCACTTCATCTTTGGTTTCTCTTGTGTCTGTCGAGGACGGAGAACCTCCAGGTGTCGGTGTATTGTGAGAGCAGGATCTGTTGAGGGAAGAACTCGTCCACCTCGGGAGGAATGTCCAGATCTTTACGCTCCATGTAGGACACAACCGTGTCTTTCAGACTGGACACAGAGAGACGAGTTATTACTGATGCCTTCAGCACGAGCTTTAACATCTAAACCAGCCTCCCACAGATTAGATCTGATACTCACTCAGTTACTCAATATTCTGCTTAACTTGATTTGAACCACTTCATGATTACCAGTTTGTGTCTTTCTTAGTAAACTACATAAAAATTGTGCAGAAAAATGTAACTCGGATATTCATACAAATTTTAGTCTATAACCACACACACACAGACACGCACTCACACACACACACACACACACACACACACACACACACACACACACACACACACACACACACACACACACACACACACAGACACGCACTCACACACACACACACACACACACACACACACACACACACAGACACGCACTCACACACACACACACACACACACACACACACACACACACACACACACAGACACGCACTCACACACACACACACACACACACACACACACACACACACACACACGCACTCACACACACACACACACACGTTTGTTTCTGTGTAAAGTGTGTTCATCCCATAGGTGTAATGGTTTTTATTCTGTAGAAACTGTATATTCTATGGTCCTTCACCAACCCTACACCTAACCCTAACCCTCACAGGAAACTTTGTGCATTTTTACTTTCTCAAAAAAACTCATTCTGTATGATTTATAAGTGTTTTGAAAAATGGGGACATGGGTTATGTTCTCATAAGTCATGCTCTCCTTGTAATACCTGTGTCATACCCATGACATTATACAGAGTTGTGTCCTGATATGACACAAAAACATGCCCACACACACATACACACACAGAGACACACAGACACACATTCACGCACACACACACACACACAGAAACACACACTCACGCACACGCACACACTCACTCACGCACACACACACAGACACACACTCACGCACACACACACACTCTCACACACACAGACACACACACACACACACACACACACACACACACACATACACACACACACACACACAGTACTGGTCAAAAGTTCCTATTTTTAATGTTTCTGAAAGAAGTCTCTTCTGCTCGTCAAACCTGTATTTACTGTAAATAACTGTTTTCTTTATGAATATATAGTAAAGTGTAATGTATTTCTGTGATGCTCCGCTGTATTTTCAGCATCATTCCTCCAGTCTTCAGTGTCACATGATCTTCAGAAATCAGAATAATATGATGAAATACTGAAGAAGCACACATTTTTTTTACCAATTTAACACATCCTTTCTGAATATTAATTAATTTATAAGTATTAATTTAAAAAATGTATTACTGACCCTACATTGTGAACTGTAGTGTATATTGTTATAAAATACATTTGTTACAAAAGCATATTATTCTGATTTCTGAAGATCATGTGACACTGCAGACTTGACGAAGGTGATAAATACAGCACACAGAAATACATTTAACTTTACTATATATTCACATAGAAAACCGCTATTTTAAATTGTAATAATATTTCACAATATTAATGTTTTTTTCTGTATTTTTGATCAAATAAATGCAGGCTTGAGGAGCATAAACATTAAAAATAATAATGTTTCCAAACTTTTGACTGGTACTGTATATCATGATATACACATATTAATGCTTTCCATGGACACTGCAATGAAACAGCTCATAAATAAATAAATACAGTTATCCTTCATGGTCTTTTTCAGAACACTTGACAGATGGTGGTTTTTAATAAAAGTTTTGAAGTTTTGACATTTATATGCATCTACACACCTGTAACTCAGAAATTATATGTCAAGTATGAACTGAGGCAAAGCTGAACCCCCTCCAAAAGAGCTGGCATTAGCACATGAGAAGGACTGATATTCCCGTCAGGTCTCACCTCCAGTCAGGCTTGAAGGTGTCCGTGGCTCTGGGGTCCTTCAGGACCAGAAGCAGAAACTCGTGCATCTCCAGCAGGAAGGCATCAGCGCTGGACTTGGTCAAAAAACTAGTGAGCAGTGTCTTGTGTTCCTCCTGCAGGGGGCGTCTGTACTCTTGGCTGATTCCCACAAACGGGTCCTGAAGTACAGGTGAAGAAAGTCATGTTCACACACAGACTCAGAGCAGAATCTAGTTTACTGTGTCGAGTGTCTCACCCTCTTCAGACGAAGCATTGTCTCAGACTTTAGAGAGATGAGCAGCTGCCACAGCGCCACACAGTGCTTCAGACTGCAGCGACTCAACGCCTGCACACACACACACACACAGAGACACACACACATACAGAGACACACACACACACACACACACACAGAGACACACACACACACACACACAGAGACACACACACACACACATACAGAGACAGAGACACACACACACACACACACACAGAGACACACACACACACACATACAGAGACACACACATACAGAGACACACACACACACACACATACAGAGACACACACACACAGAGACACAGAGACACACACACACAGACACACACACACACACACAGAGACACAGAGACACACACACACACACACACACAGAGACACACACACACACACACACAGAGACACACACACACACACACATACAGAGACACACACACACACACACACACACAGAGACACACACACACAGAGACACACACACACACACACACACAGAGACCCAGAGACACACACACACACACACACACATACAGAGACACACACACACACACACACACAGAGACACACACACACAGAGATTAGGGATTGGGTCAGAGTGGTGAATGAGTAAACACCGCTGTTGCTCTCTCTTCTGACTGCTATAATCCAAGTACACTGACTGAAGATGAACACGGAGCCGAGCCAGATAACGAATGAACGATTGACTCATCGGTGTTCGGATCACCAGTAGTTCTTTCGGACAGTTCGAATCAGTAAACCTGTTGAAGAAAACGGTTCACCGGTTCTTTTGCGCTCTACGTAATGGCATCATTGGCGATGATTGCCCTTGATCCAGCCTTCGGTTTACCCGCGCTCATAACACTAGCACAGAATCAGTTCAGAATCAGCAGCATTTACTGAGAACTAAATTAAACCCACAGGACATAAACTTATTTAACTGAATCGCAGCCTTTGTGAGTTCACAGTAGCACTATACTATAGTACGGTTCTAATACATCATGCAGCTTTAGAAAACAGTCCAATTATGCGGTTCATGGATTCTTGTCCGTACTTCAAGTATTTTGCTGGTTACTCGACACGGGGAAATAAAACTGAGGTTCGAGCACTCAAATCTAATCGAGGAATCGTGACAGCCCTACGGGAGTCATTTAGGTACGCTGTAATGTATCTTTCAACACACCTTCTGGTGCTCAGCCTTGTTTATCTGTGCTGTAACTAGTAGTGAAGAGGAGGCTAGTACAAGTAACATCTCTACAGCGATCGGTCACGGTGTATTACAGAGCACCAAAACAACTTTAAGTGTTTAAATTAATCCACAGAATTTAAAAGATGAGACTTTGCTTCATATTAAAAGTGATAAAGCTTTTATAGTTTATATTTGTAGTGCGGCTGCCATCCAATCGTGAAGTTTTGTTCACACATCAACAGAAAACAGCACACTAAAAGATTTCAGATTTAAGAAACCATATGATTACAGATTAAAAAGAAATTAATATTGTCAATCCAGAGACACAGCTGTAACGCATATGCAGGTCATCGATTCATGGGTTAAATTCAGGCATACAAATGAAACCTTTTTGCACTAAACGCCTGGCCTGGCTGGACTTAAATAATTTACGATACCCATGCGAGCCTCAAAGGAGAAACTAAACCCCCAACATTCCACATAGACAAAAAAAAACCTTTCTTAGAAGTTCCTTACTTTCATCATTTTATTAATAATATGTATTTTGAAAATGTTTTGTGTGTACCATGGTTAACCCTTGTTATGCGAGGATTATAATTTTTCTAGCGTATAAATTGGAATTGTTTCTCCTCACTTTAACTTTCTCAAAGAGAGCCATGTTCTGCAACCCCCACTCCTGCAGCTCTTAAATTATACGACCACACAGGACTACACAGGACAGGAAATCTAATCCTTACAAAAGAATGGTAAAATGTACTCAAATGTAGTCTTAATGTATATAGTATTGTTTCTGCGGTACATTAGAGGTTTCCCATATAAATTGGGACTATCTGCAGTGTTATCATGTGTTAATCAAATCTTTAAATGTGTGTAATTCTGCATTTGAATGTAACTTCATGTTTTGATCATTTATATATATTATTTTTGGTATCTGTGTAATCGTCATGCTTTGACAGACCCATTTATCTAGAGCAAAGTAATGAAAAATGTATTTAATCTGGAATTACGAACTTGCTAGAATATCCCTGATGAAATCAGACAAGCCCTAAATCATTAGTGGGTGTTTTCTACAGAGACAAAGGAACTTTTTCCCGCTGCAGATCGCAGACGTTCATTAGTTGTTCACGCGAACAGAGGCGTGAACCATCTCAAGCTATAAGAGTCGACCGAAAAGGTTTCAAAAAGGTTACTGACTGTGATTTTCATACCTGAGCTCATTCTATTTTCTCTCTCTCTCTCTCGCTCGCTCTCTCTCTCTCTCTTTCTCTCTCTCTCTTTTATTTGGATTCCGTTATGTCTTGTAAAGTTTACTGTCTGTATTTTCGTACGCATATTTACTCTGTGTGATTGGTAGTTCGATGTATCACTAGTTGAATTATTAAAAACCCATATATCCATGATTGGCTTGGACTCCACCCTAGAGGTCTTCACAGTGCACCCGAGACCCGTCGACCCCGGACCCGACCCGGGACCCGTACGGGTTCGGGTCTATATTTTAAATCATCAGCCGGGTCCGGGTCGGGTCCGAATCTATTACCTCAGGTCCCGGGTCAGTTTAACATTGTGTGTAATACCCGTGCGATCGCCGATCGGAGTCATCGGACTCGGAGAACATCCGGCCGTTATCAAAGACTGCTTGTGTTTTTTGTAACTTGCAACTTGTAAAATTAGGAAAAGAAAAGAGTGAGCCAAAAAAAGTGATCTCTCTCTCTCTCTCGCAGACTCAAGAGTTAATACAAGTGCACACATGGTATTAATGCTTGCAGACTTGACACACTCATGTTTAATATATTTCAAATCAGCAACACAATCTGAGGTGAACTGTCACATGAATGTTTTCTATTACGCTCAAATTGCGTTAAGGCATTTTAGGTTGATACAGCTAGCATGCATGTGCAGTCTCGAGTGCATTTCATGTTTCTATGGCAAGCAGTGAGGGACACTTCGACCGCCAAACCGCATTTTACATTTTCTCCCATTTTTATAATATTATAAATGAACCGTTTAATCTTAAAGTTTTAGTGGTTCAGATTCAGACTCGATGCAGAGCAGAGAGCACAGACAGAGATCAGATGATAGTAAATAAATAATGTCAGCGGCCATGGCATTGCACGAGCGATCGTTATTATAGTTCAAAAGGCAAACAGTGTAAGTTATGCGAATTAACTCGAGTCAGAATGTACATGTGCACAGTAGCATTTGTCATCCGTCACCGTGACATCAAGTGGACTTTTGAAGCTGAAATAATGAGTGGATTCAGCTTAGACTTGGAATAACGAGAGGAATAACATGAATAACTTTCTTGACGGAGGATTGTTATGCATCACAAGCAGTCAGGTACAAGGAAGAGAGATCACGGCTCTTTAAATTAGGTAAGACAAAAAGCTGTATTCTTCGCAACAGGTTTATTTACTTGTAATAGCAATTTAAGGTGGAATATGTCAACGTCGGGTCCAGTCGGGTCTGTGTCTTCCCGGCGGGTTCGGGTCCAGATTTCAAGTAATATACGGGTCCGGGTCGGGTCCGGGTAGACATTTCTCAGATCTACACGGGTCCGGGTCCAGCTTTTGAAATAATAGACGGGTTCGGGTCGGTTCGGTGTAGTACATTACGGGTCTCTGTCGGGTTCGGGCAAGAATTTTTGGACCCGTGAAGACCTCTACTCCACCCCACTCACATTATGAGTCACTGAAAGGTCTGATCTTTAGCTACAAGCTTTAAATTTAGAAACTAAATTTATCATAAGGATAGGATGATGTTTTCATGGCCAGAGAATATTTTTCCTTGAATTATAAGAAGTGATAACTTTATTGAAAATTGATAGGTCAATCTGGTTTGCTGGACAAACCACTGTTTGATTTGCAGTAATTTACAGTAAGAGATATCACAACAATTGATATGAAGAATGTAATATTGACATATTAATGAGTAAGTTACAGTGCCCTGTGATTATTTATTGGTATAGGCAATTGAGCTATTTTTCAAAATCAATAAAATTTTATGTAACTGTCATCTGAGATATATATTAATCATATTCCTGATTAATTATTCAAATTCCCTATATATCATTTGAGTTAATTATTCTGTAAAACTCATTGTTGTTACACAACTGACATGCTTAATTGTTGTAGCTTATCTACATGAGAAATATCGCTTCTCTGATGTTTTGACTATGTTCATCGTCTAATTAAACCACCCAAAAGTGAAAATAGCTGTTTTGATGGACAACATTTCAGTGCATCTAACATCCTAGTAACAGCACTTGCTCTGCACAATCCAATAATAAAGAAAGTGTGTGTTCGGACCTTGTAGATGTGTGGGCCCATGTGGTCAGTCATCTGTAGCACCTCCTTCAGGTATGTGGTGAGCTGCATGTGTGTCTGAGCCCCGGTCATGGCCAGGAAGCCCAGGGCCAGCTGGACGGTGGACAGAGCCTCACACACATCACTGTAGGACTGCAGCTCCTTCACCAGGTCGTGCTGGGTCACAGCAGGCAACGGCTCCTTCACACAATCACAACACAGCTTCACAGACGGGTTTCAATCTTACAGATATATCTGCATGCTAAACATTGACTTCATTACACATACATTTTTTAACCATACAATTGTACATTTCTTGTGGAGCCATGTCTACAACAACATAACCCCCACAACATACAACTGAAGACCGCCTGGAGGAGGAATAAGTGAGTTATTCTGCTTATACTACAGTGTTCAGATGTTTTATTACAAGACATTTCCTTAAAACGCTTGTGTGTAGGACTACTTTCTTACGCATCTCATCCTGAGCCGCTGTTGCTAATTCCAGAATGTAATTTTAGAGCCACAGATATGATCAAAGGAATCAATCTCTCTCCAATAACAGCATTAGTCTCATCATCCTACTTTGATTGCTAAAGCGTGTGTGAAGTACCTGTGTGTCTGTGTGTTTCTACTAATAATGAAGCTGTAAGTTTAACTGCTGAAGGTGTGTGTGGTCTCTGGCACAAGATGCTAGCAGCAGATCCTGTAAGTCCTGTAAGTTGTGAGGTGGGTCATCCCACAGATGCTTGACTGGATTGGGATCTGGGGAATTAGGTGCCCCTCAAACCATTCCTGAAACATTTGTGGTTTGTGTCAGGAACATTATCCTGCAGAAAGAGCCAGAGCCACCAGGGAATACGGTGTCCATGAGTAACATCCACATGGATGGCAGGACCCAAGGTTTCCCAGCAGAACATTGCCCAAAGCGTCACACTGCCTCCGTCGGCTTGCCTTCTTCCCACAATGCATCCTGGTGCCATGTGTTCCCCAGGTAAGCCACACACACGCACAGACCAGGTTCTTCTTCCACTGCTCCGTGGTCCAGTTCTGATGCTCACGTGCCACTGTTGGCTCTTTCGGCGGTGGACAGGGGTCAGGGGTCATGGGCACCTGACTGGTCTTTGCAGCTCCATACACAACAAACTGATGCTCTGTGTATCTGACACCTTTCTATCTAAACCAGTATTAACTTCTTGAGCAGTTTGAGCTCCAGTAGCTCGTGTGTTTGATCGGACCACACGGATCAGCCATCACTCCCCACGTGCACCAATGAGCCTTGACCTATGACCCTGTCGCCGGTTCCCCTGTTCCTGACCACTGCAGACCGGGAACACCCCACGAGAGCTGCAGTTCTGGAGATGTTCTGACCCAATCATCTGTATGGCCCTTGTCAAACTCACTCAGATTCTTACGCTAGCCCATTCTTCTGCTTCTAACACATGATGTTCCCTTGCTGCCTAATATACCCCCCCACTAACAGGAGATCATCAGTGCTATTCACTTCACCTGTCACTGCTCCTGATGCCTGATCACTGTATGTGTGTGTGTATATAGGCATATTTTAATGTGCATAGCTTCATTTGATTATGCGGTTCACAATGCATCATGGTATTGTAGTTCTATACCCTCGCTAAAGCCCTTAAGTTCACAGTCTTGAACCTTTGTATTTTTGTCTGAATTCTGTAATGTTGTGATTCTCCTGAGTGAAATGAATGTAAAAATACTTCTGGAAACACACCAGCACACGTTCGAATGTTTGCCAACCAATCAAAATCCAGCATTCAGCATCGGATAAGATACAGATTAAACATGTATTATGCTAAAACAAATAATGTGACTTACTTGTTGAACTTTGCCCTTCACATCTTTTAATATGATCTCATAATTTCTGTCCTGTCTGTTCACCAGTGTGGGAATCCCCTGAAACAACAAACAAACAGGAAATAATACTGTTTCTCCTCTATCTTCTCTGCAGGATGTGAAGTCTGAAGAGCTGTGAACTGTAGACTGGTGCGGTGACGTACAGTAATGGTGATGTGTGGCTTGCCCTGGAGGAAGCGTGTTAGGATCTGTTGCTGGATCTTGGGCAGATCGTACTCCAGCAGTGTTTCCTGTCCGCGCTCCATGCTGTACTGACAGTGAGACAGCACCAGAGGAAGCAGATTCCTCTCGTACTCGTAACGGATCACGTGCAGCTCCGTCAGGTCAGCCGGGCTCACCGTGTACCTGAGGAACAGAGCAGAGAACCACATGGAGAACTGTGCTGGATTCAGAGGTGCTACACCTGTAACCACAGCTCTGACGGGGCAAAGGTTAAGAGATCTGTGTGTTTCTGTGTTAGCTAGGATGTTCTGGAGGTGTGTGTGGTGTGGGAAGTCGTGGCCTAATGGTTAGAGAGTCGGACTCCCAATCGAAGGGTTGTGAGTTCTAGTCTCGGGCCAGCAGGAATTGTGGGTGGGGGGAATGCATGAACAGTTCTCTCTCCACCTTCAATACCACGACTGAGGTGTCCTTGAGCAAGGCATCGAACCCCCAACTGCTCCCCGGGCGCCGCAGCATAAATGATGAACACTGCTCCGGGTGTGTGTTCACAGTGTGTGTGTGTGTGTGTTCACTGCTCTGTGTGTGCACTTCGGATGGGTTAAATGCAGAGCACAAATTCTGAGTATGGGTCACCATACTTGGCTGAATTTCACGTCACTTTTTTTTTCACTTTTTTTTTTTTTATTCTGGAGGTGTGTGTGGTGTGTGTTCGCTAGGATATTCTGGAGGTGTGTGTTGTATGTGTTCACTATGATATTCTGGAGGTGTGTGTGGTGTGTGGTCACTAGGATATTCTGAGGGTGTGTGTGGTGTGTGTTCGCTAGGATATTCTGGAGGTGTGTGTTGTGTGTGTTCACTAGGATATTCTGGAGGTGTGTGTGGTGTGTGTTCGCTAGGATATTCTGGAGGTGTGTGTTGTGTGTGTTCACTATGATATTCTGGAGGTGTGTGTGGTGTGTGTTCGCTAGGATATTCTCGAGGTGTGTGTGGTGTGTGTTTGCTAGGATATTCTGGAGGTGTGTGTGGTGTGTGTTCGCTAGGATTTTCTGGAAGTGTGTGGTGTGTGTTCACTATGATATTCTGGAGGTGTGTGTGGTGTGTGTTCGCTAGGATATTCTCGAGGTGTGTGTGGTGTGTGTTTGCTAGGATATTCTGGAGGTGTGTGTGGTGTGTGTTCACTGGGATATTCTGGAGGTGTGTGTGGTGTGTGTTCGCTAGGATTTTCTGGAAGTGTGTGGTGTGTGTTCGCTAGGATATTCTGGAGGTGTGTGTTCACTAGGATATTCTGGAGGTGTGTGTGGTGTGTGTTCACTAGGATATTCTGGAGGTGTGTGTGATGTGTGGTCACTAGTATATTCTGGAGGTGTGTGGTGTGTGTTCACTAGGATATTCTGGAGGTGTGTGTGGTGTGTGTTCACTAGGATATTCTGGAGGTGTGTGTTCACTATGATATTCTGGAGGTGTGTGTGGTGTGTGTTCGCTAGGATATTCTCGAGGTGTGTGTGGTGTGTGTTCACTGGGATATTCTGGAGGTGTGTGTGGTGTGTGTTCACTGGGATATTCTGGAGGTGTGTGTGGTGTGTGTTCGCTAGGATTTTCTGGAAGTGTGTGGTGTGTGTTCGCTAGGATATTCTGGAGGTGTGTGTTCACTAGGATATTCTGGAGGTGTGTGTGGTGTGTGTTCACTAGGATATTCTGGAGGTGTGTGTGATGTGTGGTCACTAGTATATTCTGGAGGTGTGTGGTGTGTGTTCACTAGGATATTCTGGAGGTGTGTGTGGTGTGTGTTCACTAGGATATTCTGGAGGTGTGTGTTCACTAGGATATTCTGGAGGTGTGTGTGGTGTGTGTTCACTAGGATATTCTAGAGGTGTGTGTGGTGTGTGTTCGCTAGGATATTCTGGAGGTGTGTGTGGTGTGTGGTCACTAGGATATTCTGGAGGTGTGTGAGGTGTGTGGTCACTAGGATATTCTGGAGGTGTGTGTTGTGTGTTCGCTAGGATGTTCTGGAGGTGTGTGTGATGTGTGTTCACTAGGATATTCTGGAGGTGTGTGTGGTGTGTGTTCATTAGGATATTCTGGAGGTGTGTGTGGTGTGTTCACTAGGATATTCTGGAGGTGTGTGTGGTGTGTGTTCACTAGGATATTCTGGAGGTGTGTGTGGTGTGTGTTCACTAGGATATTCTGGAGGTGTGTGTTGTGTGTTCGCTAGGATGTTCTGGAGGTGTGTGTGGTGTGTGTTCACTAGGATATTCTGGAGGTGTGTGTTGTGTGTTCGCTAGGATGTTCTGGAGGTGTGTGTGGTGTGTGTTCGCTAGGATATTCTGGAGGTGTGTGTGGTGTGTGTTCGCTAGGATATTCTGGAGGTGTGTGTGGTGTGTTCACTAGGATATTCTGGAGGTGTGTGTGGTGTGTGTTCACTAGGATATTCTGGAGGTGTGTGTGGTGTGTGTTCACTGGGATATTCTGGAGGTGTGTGTTGTGTGTGTTCACTATGATATTCTGGAGGTGTGTGTGGTGTGTGTTCGCTAGGATATTCTGGAGGTGTGTGTGGTGTGTGTTCGCTAGGATTTTCTGGAAGTGTGTGGTGTGTGTTCACTATGATATTCTGGAGGTGTGTGTGGTGTGTGTTCGCTAGGATATTCTCGAGGTGTGTGTGGTTTGTGTTTGCTAGGATATTCTGGAGGTGTGTGTGGTGTGTGTTCACTGGGATATTCTGGAGGTGTGTGTGGTGTGTGTTCACTGGGATATTCTGGAGGTGTGTGTGGTGTGTGTTCACTGGGATATTCTGGAGGTGTGTGTGGTGTGTGTTCGCTAGGATTTTCTGGAAGTGTGTGGTGTGTGTTCGCTAGGATATTCTGGAGGTGTGTGTTCACTAGGATATTCTGGAGGTGTGTGTGGTGTGTGTTCACTAGGATATTCTGGAGGTGTGTGTGATGTGTGGTCACTAGTATATTCTGGAGGTGTGTGGTGTGTGTTCACTAGGATATTCTGGAGGTGTGTGTGGTGTGTGTTCACTAGGATATTCTGGAGGTGTGTGTTCACTAGGATATTCTGGAGGTGTGTGTGGTGTGTGTTCACTAGGATATTCTGGAGGTGTGTGTGGTGTGTGTTCGCTAGGATATTCTGGAGGTGTGTGTGGTGTGTGTTCGCTAGTATATTCTGGAGGTGTGTGTGGTGTGTGGTCACTAGGATATTCTGGAGGTGTGTGTGGTGTGTTCACTAGGATATTCTGGAGGTGTGTGAGGTGTGTGGTCACTAGGATATTCTGGAGGTGTGTGTGGTGTGTGTTCACTATGATATTCTGGAGGTGTGTGTGGTGTGTGTTCATTAGGATATTCTGGAGGTGTGTGTGGTGTGTTCACTAGGATATTCTGGAGGTGTGTGTGGTGTGTGTTCACTAGGATATTCTGGAGGTGTGTGTGGTGTGTGTTCACTAGGATATTCTGGAGGTGTGTGTTGTGTGTTCACTGGGATATTCTGGAGGTGTGTGTTGTGTGTTCGCTAGGATGTTCTGGAGGTGTGTGTGGTGTGTTCACTAGGATATTCTGGAGGTGTGTGAGGTGTGTGGTCACTAGGATATTCTGGAGGTGTGTGTGGTGTGTGTTCACTATGATATTCTGGAGGTGTGTGTGGTGTGTGTTCATTAGGATATTCTGGAGGTGTGTGTGGTGTGTTCACTAGGATATTCTGGAGGTGTGTGTGGTGTGTGTTCACTAGGATATTCTGGAGGTGTGTGTGGTGTGTGTTCACTAGGATATTCTGGAGGTGTGTGTTGTGTGTTCGCTAGGATGTTCTGGAGGTGTGTGTGGTGTGTGTTCACTAGGATATTCTGGAGGTGTGTGTTGTGTGTTCACTAGGATATTCTGGAGGTGTGTGTTGTGTGTTCGCTAGGATATTCTGGAGGTGTGTGTGGTGTGTTCACTAGGATATTCTGGAGGTGTGTGAGGTGTGTGGTCACTAGGATATTCTGGAGGTGTGTGTGGTGTGTGTTCACTATGATATTCTGGAGGTGTGTGTGGTGTGTGTTCATTAGGATATTCTGGAGGTGTGTGTGGTGTGTTCACTAGGATATTCTGGAGGTGTGTGTGGTGTGTGTTCACTAGGATATTCTGGAGGTGTGTGGTGTGTGTTCGCTAGGATATTCTCGAGGTGTGTGTGGTGTGTGTTCACTGGGATATTCTGGAGGTGTGTGTGGTGTGTGTTCACTGGGATATTCTGGAGGTGTGTGTGGTGTGTGTTCGCTAGGATTTTCTGGAAGTGTGTGGTGTGTGTTCGCTAGGATATTCTGGAGGTGTGTGTTCACTAGGATATTCTGGAGGTGTGTGGTGTGTGTTCACTAGGATATTCTGGAGGTGTGTGTGGTGTGTGTTCACTAGGATATTCTGGAGGTGTGTGTTCACTAGGATATTCTGGAGGTGTGTGTGGTGTGTGTTCACTAGGATATTCTAGAGGTGTGTGTGGTGTGTGTTCGCTAGGATATTCTGGAGGTGTGTGTGGTGTGTGGTCACTAGGATATTCTGGAGGTGTGTGAGGTGTGTGGTCACTAGGATATTCTGGAGGTGTGTGTTGTGTGTTCGCTAGGATGTTCTGGAGGTGTGTGTGATGTGTGTTCACTAGGATATTCTGGAGGTGTGTGTGGTGTGTGTTCATTAGGATATTCTGGAGGTGTGTGTGGTGTGTTCACTAGGATATTCTGGAGGTGTGTGTGGTGTGTGTTCACTAGGATATTCTGGAGGTGTGTGTGGTGTGTGTTCACTAGGATATTCTGGAGGTGTGTGTTGTGTGTTCGCTAGGATGTTCTGGAGGTGTGTGTGGTGTGTGTTCACTAGGATATTCTGGAGGTGTGTGTTGTGTGTTCGCTAGGATGTTCTGGAGGTGTGTGTGGTGTGTGTTCGCTAGGATATTCTGGAGGTGTGTGTGGTGTGTGTTCGCTAGGATATTCTGGAGGTGTGTGTGGTGTGTTCACTAGGATATTCTGGAGGTGTGTGTGGTGTGTGTTCACTAGGATATTCTGGAGGTGTGTGTGGTGTGTGTTCACTGGGATATTCTGGAGGTGTGTGTTGTGTGTGTTCACTATGATATTCTGGAGGTGTGTGTGGTGTGTGTTCGCTAGGATATTCTGGAGGTGTGTGTGGTGTGTGTTCGCTAGGATTTTCTGGAAGTGTGTGGTGTGTGTTCACTATGATATTCTGGAGGTGTGTGTGGTGTGTGTTCGCTAGGATATTCTCGAGGTGTGTGTGGTTTGTGTTTGCTAGGATATTCTGGAGGTGTGTGTGGTGTGTGTTCAC
Organism: Carassius gibelio; assembly: GCF_023724105.1. Classification (NCBI taxonomy): domain Eukaryota; kingdom Metazoa; phylum Chordata; class Actinopteri; order Cypriniformes; family Cyprinidae; genus Carassius; species Carassius gibelio. The sequence goes on along the minus strand of NC_068383.1, from coordinate 24,032,288 downwards.
TGGGATATTCTGGAGGTGTGTGTGGTGTGTGTTCACTGGGATATTCTGGAGGTGTGTGTGGTGTGTGTTCACTGGGATATTCTGGAGGTGTGTGTGGTGTGTGTTCGCTAGGATTTTCTGGAAGTGTGTGGTGTGTGTTCGCTAGGATATTCTGGAGGTGTGTGTTCACTAGGATATTCTGGAGGTGTGTGTGGTGTGTGTTCACTAGGATATTCTGGAGGTGTGTGTGATGTGTGGTCACTAGTATATTCTGGAGGTGTGTGGTGTGTGTTCACTAGGATATTCTGGAGGTGTGTGTGGTGTGTGTTCACTAGGATATTCTGGAGGTGTGTGTTCACTAGGATATTCTGGAGGTGTGTGTGGTGTGTGTTCACTAGGATATTCTGGAGGTGTGTGTGGTGTGTGTTCGCTAGGATATTCTGGAGGTGTGTGTGGTGTGTGTTCGCTAGTATATTCTGGAGGTGTGTGTGGTGTGTGGTCACTAGGATATTCTGGAGGTGTGTGTGGTGTGTTCACTAGGATATTCTGGAGGTGTGTGAGGTGTGTGGTCACTAGGATATTCTGGAGGTGTGTGTGGTGTGTGTTCACTATGATATTCTGGAGGTGTGTGTGGTGTGTGTTCATTAGGATATTCTGGAGGTGTGTGTGGTGTGTTCACTAGGATATTCTGGAGGTGTGTGTGGTGTGTGTTCACTAGGATATTCTGGAGGTGTGTGTGGTGTGTGTTCACTAGGATATTCTGGAGGTGTGTGTTGTGTGTTCACTGGGATATTCTGGAGGTGTGTGTTGTGTGTTCGCTAGGATGTTCTGGAGGTGTGTGTGGTGTGTTCACTAGGATATTCTGGAGGTGTGTGAGGTGTGTGGTCACTAGGATATTCTGGAGGTGTGTGTGGTGTGTGTTCACTATGATATTCTGGAGGTGTGTGTGGTGTGTGTTCATTAGGATATTCTGGAGGTGTGTGTGGTGTGTTCACTAGGATATTCTGGAGGTGTGTGTGGTGTGTGTTCACTAGGATATTCTGGAGGTGTGTGTGGTGTGTGTTCACTAGGATATTCTGGAGGTGTGTGTTGTGTGTTCGCTAGGATGTTCTGGAGGTGTGTGTGGTGTGTGTTCACTAGGATATTCTGGAGGTGTGTGTTGTGTGTTCACTAGGATATTCTGGAGGTGTGTGTTGTGTGTTCGCTAGGATATTCTGGAGGTGTGTGTGGTGTGTTCACTAGGATATTCTGGAGGTGTGTGAGGTGTGTGGTCACTAGGATATTCTGGAGGTGTGTGTGGTGTGTGTTCACTATGATATTCTGGAGGTGTGTGTGGTGTGTGTTCATTAGGATATTCTGGAGGTGTGTGTGGTGTGTTCACTAGGATATTCTGGAGGTGTGTGTGGTGTGTGTTCACTAGGATATTCTGGAGGTGTGTGTTGTGTGTTCGCTAGGATGTTCTGGAGGTGTGTGTGGTGTGTGTTGACTAGGATATTCTGGAGGTGTGTGTTGTGTGTTCACTAGGATATTCTGGAGGTGTGTGTTGTGTGTTCGCTAGGATGTTCTGGAGGTGTGTGTGGTGTGTGTTCGCTAGGATATTCTGGAGGTGTGTGTTCGCTAGGATATTCTGGAGGTGTGTGTGGTGTGTGTTCGCTAGGATATTCTGGAGGTGTGTGTGGTGTGTTCACTAGGATATTCTGGAGGTGTGTGTGGTGTGTGTTCACTAGGATATTCTGGAGGTGTGTGTGGTGTGTGTTCACTGGGATATTCTGGAGGTGTGTGTGGTGTGTGTTCGCTAGGATATTCTGGAGGTGTGTGTGGTGTGTGTTCACTAGGATATTCTGGAGGTGTGTGTGGTGTGTGTTCACTAGGATATTCTGGAGGTGTGTGTGGTGTGTGTTCGCTAGGATATTCTGGAGGTGTGTGTGGTGTGTGTTCGCTAGTATATTCTGGAGGTGTGTGTGGTGTGTGTTCGCTAGGATATTCTGGAGGTGTGTGTGGTGTGTTCGCTAGGATATTCTGGAGGTGTGTGTGGTGTGTGGTCACTAGGATATTCTGGAGGTGTGTGTGGTGTGTGGTCACTAGGATATTCTGGAGGTGTGTGTGGTGTGTGTTCATTAGGATATTCTGGAGGTGTGTGTGGTGTGTTCACTAGGATATTCTGGAGGTGTGTGTGGTGTGTGTTCACTAGGATATTCTGGAGGTGTGTGTGGTGTGTGTTCACTAGGATATTCTGGAGGTGTGTGTTGTGTGTTCGCTAGGATGTTCTGGAGGTGTGTGTGGTGTGTTCGCTAGGATATTCTGGAGGTGTGTGTGGTGTGTGTTCACTAGGATATTCTGGAGGTGTGTGTTGTGTGTTCACTAGGATATTCTGGAGGTGTGTGTTGTGTGTTCGCTAGGATGTTCTGGAGGTGTGTGTGGTGTGTGTTCACTAGGATATTCTGGAGGTGTGTGTGGTGTGTGTTCACTAGGATATTCTGGAGGTGTGTGTGGTGTGTGTTCACTAGGATATTCTGGAGGTGTGTGTGGTGTGTGTTCACTGGGATATTCTGGAGGTGTGTGTGGTGTGTGATCACTAGGATATTCTGGAGGTGTGTGTTGTGTGTTCGCTAGGATATTCTGGAGGTGTGTGTGGTGTGTGTTCACTAGTATATTCTGGAGGTGTGTGTGGTGTGTTCACTGGGATATTCTGGAGGTGTGTGTGGTGTGTGTTCGCTAGGATATTCTGGAGGTGTGTGTTCGCTAGGATATTCTGGAGGTGTGTGTGGTGTGTGTTCACTAGGATATTCTGGAGGTGTGTGTGGTGTGTGTTCACTAGGATATTCTGGAGGTGTGTGTGGTGTTTTCACTGGGATATTCTGGAGGTGTGTGTGGTGTGTGTTCGCTAGGATATTCTGGAGGTGTGTGGTGTGTGTTCACTAGTATATTCTGGAGGTGTGTGGTGTGTGTTCACTAGGATATTCTGGAGGTGTGTGTGATGTGTGTTCACTAGGATATTCTGGAGGTGTGTGTGGTGTGTGTTCACTAGGATATTCTGGAGGTGTGTGGTGTGTGTTCGCTAGGATATTCTGGAGGTGTGTGTGATGTGTGTTCACTAGGATATTCTGGAGGTGTGTGTGGTGTGTGTTCACTAGGATATTCTGGAGGTGTGTGTGGTGTGTGTTCACTAGGATATTCTGAGGGTGTGTGTGGTGTGTGGTCACTAGGATATTCTGGAGGTGTGTGTGGTGTGTGTTCACTAGGATATTCTGGAGGTGTGTGTGGTGTGTGTTCGCTAGGATATTCTGGAGGTGTGTGTGGTGTGTGTTCACTAGGATATTCTGGAGGTGTGTGGTGTGTGTTCACTAGGATATTCTGGAGGTGTGTGTGATGTGTGTTCACTAGGATATTCTGAGGGTGTGTGTGGTGTGTGGTCACTAGGATATTCTGGAGGTGTGTGTGGTGTGTGGTCACTAGGATATTCTGAGGGTGTGTGTGGTGTGTGGTCACTAGGATATTCTGGAGGTGTGTGTGGTGTGTGTTCACTAGGATATTCTGGAGGTGTGTGTGGTGTGTGTTCACTAGGATATTCTGGAGGTGTGTGTTGTGTGTTCGCTAGGATGTTCTGGAGGTGTGTGTGGTGTGTGTTCACTAGGATATTCTGGAGGTGTGTGTGGTGTGTGTTCACTAGGATATTCTGGAGGTGTGTGTTGTGTGTTCGCTAGGATGTTCTGGAGGTGTGTGTGGTGTGTGTTCACTAGGATATTCTGGAGGTGTGTGTGGTGTGTGTTCACTAGTATATTCTGGAGGTGTGTGGTGTGTGTTCACTAGGATATTCTGGAGGTGTGTGTGATGTGTGTTCACTAGGATATTCTGAGGGTGTGTGTGGTGTGTGGTCACTAGGATATTCTGGAGGTGTGTGTGGTGTGTGGTCACTAGGATATTCTGAGGGTGTGTGTGGTGTGTGGTCACTAGGATATTCTGGAGGTGTGTGTGGTGTGTGTTCACTAGGATATTCTGAGGGTGTGTGTGGTGTGTGTTCACTAGGATATTCTGGTGTGTGGTCACTAGTATATTCTGGAGGTGTGTGGTGTGTGTTCACTAGGATATTCTGGAGGTGTGTGTTCACTAGGATATTCTGGAGGTGTGTGTGATGTGTGTTCACTAGGATATTCTGAGGGTGTGTGTGGTGTGTGGTCACTAGGATATTCTGGAGGTGTGTGTGGTGTGTGTTCACTAGGATATTCTGGAGGTGTGTGTGGTGTGTGTTCACTAGTATATTCTGGAGGTGTGTGTGGTGTGTGTTCACTAGGATATTCTGAGGGTGTGTGTGGTGTGTGTTCACTAGGATATTCTGGAGGTGTGTGTGGTGTGTGTTCACTAGTATATTCTGGAGGTGTGTGTGATGTGTGTTCACTGGGATATTCTGGAGGTGTGTGTGGTGTGTTCACTAGGATATTCTGGAGGTGTGTGTGGTGTGTTCACTAGGATATTCTGGAGGTGTGTGTGGTGTGTGTTCACTGGGATATTCTGGAGGTGTGTGTGGTGTGTGTTCACTGGGATATTCTGGAGGTGTGTGTGGTGTGTTCACTAGTATATTCTGGAGGTGTGTGTGGTGTGTTCACTAGGATATTCTGGAGGTGTGTGTGGTGTGTGTTCACTGGGATATTCTGGAGGTGTGTGTGGTGTGTGTTCACTAGGATATTCTGGAGGTGTGTGTGATGTGTGTTCACTAGGATATTCTGAGGGTGTGTGTGGTGTGTGTTCACTAGGATATTCTGGAGGTGTGTGTGATGTGTGTTCGCTAGGATATTCTGGAGGTGTGTGGTGTGTGTTCACTAGGATATTCTGGAGGTGTGTGTGATGTGTGTTCACTAGGATATTCTGGAGGTGTGTGTGGTGTGTGTTCACTAGTATATTCTGGAGGTGTGTGTGGTGTGTGTTCGCTAGGATATTCTGGAGGTGTGTGTGATGTGCGTTCACTTGGATATTCTGGAGGTGTGTGTTCACTAGTATATTCTGGAGGTGTGTGTGATGTGTGTTCACTAGGATATTCTGGAGGTGTGTGTGGTGTGTGTTCACTAGTATATTCTGGAGGTGTGTGTGGTGTGTGTTCACTAGGATATTCTGGAGGTGTGTGTGGTGTGTGTTCACTAGGATATTCTGGAGGTGTGTGTGGTGTGTTCGCTAGGATGTTCTGGAGGTGTGTGAGGTGTGTGGTCACTAGGATATTCTGGAGGTGTGTGTGGTGTGTGTTCACTATGATATTCTGGAGGTGTGTGTGGTGTGTGTTCATTAGGATATTCTGGAGGTGTGTGTGGTGTGTTCACTAGGATATTCTGGAGGTGTGTGTGGTGTGTGTTCACTAGGATGTTCTGGAGGTGTGTGTGGTGTGTGTTCACTAGTATATTCTGGAGGGTTGCTTACAGGCCCAAGTCAAAAGAGCCCACCATTAATACTGTCTAGAGTCCAGATATGGTGCAGAGCAGGTGTGTGGGTGTGTTTTACGTCATTACCGGTGTATAATATACCAGGTGAAGAAACAGCAGGTTTAACCCTAGATTAGCAGTGACAGGAGTGAGCTGGACTTACCCAGACTCCTCTACGGTGTGTTTCTCCACGGCGTACACCAGCTCGTTGTGAAGGTTGATGAGGTAGCTGACGAGGGCCGTGGAGCACAGGCCCAGACCTCGTCTCTGAGGAAGGAGGACCTGTAGATCAGCGTCCAGACCCAGATCCTCCTGAGTGTAGTCCGCCGGCAGCTTGATCTCTCCTGACACACACAGATAACCCCTCTGTCCATGACTGACTTCACTACAGGGACACTTTATACATATAGGGATTTCTGAACGAGGTCTGATCTTGAGTTAAGCCACAATTATAATCTGACCTAACTAATAACACACAAACAACTGTTTTTACTGAATACATTAAGTGATGAAGCATCAGTCAGCGTCAGTCCAGAAGTTTCTACATTTGTAGACAGAGTATCTTCCCAAGGATTCATGATACCCAGGTCTTAAGCAATGCTTTTATAGCCTTGTTCAGCTTTGTGCATCTCTTTAATGCATTTTTAAGGATTTGTGCCTTTAATTTAAAGGCAGAGCATCACACACGTCCAAACTCATCTCCTTATCTGACTCTATTTAGCTTTCAGAGAAGTAATAACACAGAGATTGACGTAGTTTATCCAGCCTGCTCTGTCAATGATCACTCACTGTCTTCAATTCAACTCTGAACAAGTACAACTGTTTGTGAGGGTCAGATTATGTCTGTCTGTAATTGTGACTTGATTGGAGATCTGACCATATTTTAAGGTAATCGATGCAAAAATGGGTCCCCTGTAAGGAGCAGGTGTCTTACCTGTGTTAGCCAGAGATACCCTGATTTGGTTCCACGTTGACAAAAATATGTTTATGCGCTTTTCATACCAGGCAGAGAGTGAAGCTGTTGAAGGAAAACATGGCACCATCACTGAGTTTGTAATGAACGTAATCTTTATTTCTAGAGAAATGGCATATGCTTGCATGATTACTGAGCACATTTGTGCTGAAATGGGTAAACCAACCATCAGCAAGCTTTTAATTAACAATTAATTTATTATAACTCATGAATGGCCCTAAGACAGTAACCAGTCATCTCTCAGATGTCTAATATGTGCAGGACCTGTGTTCTGGCTGTGCAGGAACTCTCCTATGGTGCTGTAGCTCAGGTCTGTTACGTTCTGCAACCTCTTTACCAGATCCTTCTGGAGAACCAGGATGTCAGGAAGAAACCTCACCAGCCGAAGCTCTGCTTCCTAAAATAAACAGCTGGTTAATATCACACTAGTCTCAGTATCAGTACACCCACAGACAAACCACATCCTGAACGTAAAACTATCACTAAACTAACTTTACACTGACGAATTAGGAAACATACATTAGGATTACAAAGTCTACATTTTCTGTGCTTTCTCTACAAGTCTTTACCATTACTTTAACATATCTTTCCCTCAATGTTTTATCACAGCAAATAAACCCACTACTAAACCAGCATGTTAAATCAGAGCAAACTAGTCCTTTATATGTCAATCAGACTAACATGGAAGCGGAGCAGACCGTGATAATGAACACACATGCTCCATCTGGTCAGAAGCTGTTCAACAGAGAGAGAAACGGTGGTAGTTTGTGATCTCTCACCCTGTGAAGGAACCTCCAGAGCACAGGCAGAGTGTCCCGGCCGTCGTTCTGCTCCACGATGTGCGTCAGACTCAGGATGGACACCTTCCTCCGACAGCTCCAGACGGATGAATTATGGAGGAGGGACTTCTTGGGCAGAGAGCGCAGGAAAAGCCCTGGTTCCCCAAACGCCAACTTCATCACCAGATTAGAGGACACTCGCTCGTCTTCCCTGATGAAGGCATTCACTTCCTTTAGCTGATGCTCCAACACCTGAGAGAAAAACACAATAACGGAAAGCAGAGCTTCAACTAATCATCATTTCATATAATCAGCTCATCTACGGTTATTAGAAGTGCTTGATTACTGAGCTCATTCATGCAACAACTAATCAACCACGCAGCTTTTAGATTGATGATAGATGGGATTGAGAAAGAGATGGAAAAATCCAGCATGATATACACAACTAAATGAACCTAATTTTGTCTTAATTTTTAGTCAGTCTTTTGACTAAAATGCCATTTAGTTTTAGTCCTATTTTAGTCATCTGAACCATTTTAGTTTTACTTGACTAAATCTACAGTAGAAATCTTAAATCTATTACTTAAATCTAATGGGTCTAGTTAAATTGTAATGAATCATCTGAAAATGTCAAAGCCCATTATATAAACTACTCCTGGAGAACACCACCTGTTTATAAGAATGATATTAAAGTATGAACATGCAATACAGACACAGATTTAACTGCTGTAACTGATATAACATGTCTTTATTTATCTTCAAATTAAACAGAGCTACTTAAAAAGATGACCATGTTCTTGTTTCTTTATAATTAATTATATATGCATTCTTTATAGCAACTTCCATTCAACAGTCTTTCTTTCGCGCAGACATATTTATTTGTATAAATGAAATATAGATGAATCCCTATTAAAGTTCTTCAGTCAAGAGCAGTGAGTGATTCTTTGTCTTGTTAGATTACATTAATGACGGACATCATATATATATATATATATAATATAGATTATTAGACTGCTGTCAGTTTAAGACCGAATGCACAGATCCAATACACTATTACACATCTGATATTCTCCCAACTGATTATGTTCAATAAAGACATAATCGACTGTGTTTACATTAGGGCTGTCGCGATAACTTAATATTGTAAAACCGCGCTATTGACAAGCAAACCGCAGAGGAAAGATAGAAACCGCAGTGTACTGTTGTTTTTTTATGAGGCTGTGGCCTTCTTGTTTTTTTAAATTTGTCACTGTGCATTCATATACTTTATTAATGTTTAGTGAGTTTGGTTTTTAAAAATCACTATCTTAGTACATTAAGCCACATTAAGCGTTTTCTTAACGGTTTTCTATTATGAGAGGAAAAGGCTTAATGTGTTATTAAATGAGTTGCATTCATATTCAGGGCTCATCTGATTTATTTATAGATAGTATACTTTTTTGGTATGATTTTTAATGAGTTTGGTCTGTTAATATCACTGTTAATATCACAATAATGTCTTAGTACATTAAGCCATGTTAAGCGTTTTTCACGGTAAGTGTTTAGAGTGTCCCCGGTCATCCAGCGCAGCTGCCCCCTCAAGCATCAGGTCACGGAGCAACATCAAACAGAACAGCTGAGACCGGTACCGGGCGACAGTTAGGAGTAGCTGAAGCCTTTGCCAAATCTGTCAAATACAGGCGTGACCTGGCATACCTGCTGAAGTGACGGATAACCTCCGCGTCAGTGCCCATACCCAAGAGAGCGTGAGCAGATAACGAGCTCACACACACTTTCTGTATGAGAAGTGCATCGACTCCAAGGTGAATCCACTGTCCTGGTGAATGCTGGTGAGCCAGAGGTGACGCCATAATCAGTCTAGATTTCTGCTGCTGTCCAAAGTCACGCGCAAATACGTGTAATACATGTTAGAACTCTTTGATTTCTTTCATAAACGGCGGTAATACCGCATATCGCACTATTGAGCCAACCATAATAACCGCAGGGGAAATTTCTTAACCGCGACAGCCCTAGTTTACATCAATACTTTCCAAAACTGACATTCTGTCCAGTCAAGTGCAGAAAGACGTGAAAGAGAGCTCAATTCAGTACCCGTGCTCTGAGCTCTTCTCTTTCTGCCACAGGTTTACAGTTTAGAGTAGTGTTTGCTCACTTGTGTCCCGCCGTGTACCACTCAAAGTCTGCACCTCTACAGCACAGGACATCAGTTCTGACTGGATCTCTTCCCAAATCCTCCCTCCCTAACACCGGTCTTGTTTTTATTTGTTGACAAAAATGTCACTAGATTTTCGTCATTCAAACCTTTTATTTATTTGGTTACCATCTCATTGTCATTAGTGAAAGCATGTATAGTTTTCTTCAGTGAAATGAACACTGTTAAGAACTTGTGGTGCTGTGACGGGATGCTGTTTACCTTCAGCTGATGCGTGATGACTTCAGAGTTCATGGCGTTCTCCCATGCATTTCTTGCATCTTTAGTGGAAAGGATTTGATCATAAAGAACCGGCCCTGTTTAGAGGAACGACATGTGTTTAGAGTTAGTGAAGCGGGAGATCGGTGACGTGTTCAGAGTCAGTGAAGCGGGAGATCGGTGACGTGTTCAGAGTCAGTGAAGCGGGAGATCGGCGACGTGTTCAGAGTCAGTGAAGCGGGAGATCGGTGACGTGTTCAGAGTCAGTGAAGCGGGAGATCGGTGACGTGTTCAGAGTCAGTGAAGCGGGAGATCGGTGAAGTGTTTAGAGTCAGTGAAGCGGGAGATCGGTGACGCGTTCAGAGTCAGTGAAGCGGGAGATCGGTGTCGCGTTCAGAGTCAGTGAAGCGGGAGATCGGTGACGCGTTTAGAGTCAGTGAAGCGGGAGATCGGTGACGTGTTCAGAGTCAGTGAAGCGGGAGATCGGTGACGTGTTTAGAGTCAGTGAAGCGGGAGATCGGTGACGCGTTCAGAGTCAGTGAAGCGGGAGATCGGTGTCGCGTTCAGAGTCAGTGAAGCGGGAGATCGGTGACGCGTTCAGAGTCAGTGAAGCGGGAGATCGGTGACGCGTTCAGAGTCAGTGAAGCGGGAGATCGGTGAAGTGTTTAGAGTCAGTGAAGCGGGAGATCGGTGACGTGTTTAGAGTCAGTGAAGCGGGAGATCGGTGACGCGTTCAGAGTCAGTGAAGCGGGAGATCGGTGACGCGTTCAGAGTCAGTGAAGCGGGAGATCGGTGACGTGTTCAGAGTCAGTGAAGCGGGAGATCGGTGACGTGTTTAGAGTCAGTGAAGCGGGAGATCGGTGACGTGTTCAGAGTCAGTGAAGCGGGAGATCGGTGACGCGTTTAGAGTCAGTGAAGCGGGAGATCGGTGACGCGTTTAGAGTCAGTGAAGCGGGAGATCGGTGACGCGTTTAGAGTCAGTGAAGCGGGAGATCGTGACGTGTTTAGAGTCAGTGAAGCGGGAGATCGGTGACGTGTTTAGAGTCAGTGAAGCGGGAGATCGGTGACGCGTTTAGAGTCAGTGAAGCGGGAGATCGGTGACGTGTTCAGAGTCAGTGAAGCGGGAGATCGGTGACGTGTTAAGAGTCAGTGAAGCGGGAGATCGGTGACGTGTTTAGAGTCAGTGAAGCGGGAGATCGGTGACGTGTTCAGAGTCAGTGAAGCGGGAGATCGGTGACGTGTTCAGAGTCAGTGAAGCGGGAGATCGGTGACGTGTTTAGAGTCAGTGAAGCGGGAGATCGGTGAAGTGTTTAGAGTCAGTGAAGCGGGAGATCGGTGACGTGTTTAGAGTCAGTGAAGCGGGAGATCGGTGACGTGTTCAGAGTCAGTGAAGCGGGAGATCGGTGACGTGTTCAGAGTCAGTGAAGCGGGAGATCGGTGTCGCGTTTAGAGTCAGTGAAGCGGGAGATCGGTGACGTGTTTAGAGTCAGTGAAGCGGGAGATCGGTGACGTGTTCAGAGTCAGTGAAGCGGGAGATCGGTGAAGTGTTTAGAGTCAGTGAAGCGGGAGATCGGTGACGTGTTCAGAGTCAGTGAAGCGGGAGATCGGTGACGCGTTTAGAGTCAGTGAAGCGGGAGATCGGTGACGTGTTCAGAGTCAGTGAAGCGGGAGATCGGTGACGTGTTCAGAGTCAGTGAAGCGGGAGATCGGTGACGTGTTTAGAGTCAGTGAAGCGGGAGATCGGTGACGTGTTCAGAGTCAGTGAAGCGGGAGATCGGTGACGTGTTCAGAGTCAGTGAAGCGGGAGATCGGTGACGTGTTTAGAGTCAGTGAAGCGGGAGATCGGTGACGTGTTTAGAGTCAGTGAAGCGGGAGATCGGTGACGTGTTCAGAGTCAGTGAAGCGGGAGATCGGTGACGTGTTCAGAGTCAGTGAAGCGGGAGATCGGTGACGTGTTCAGAGTCAGTGAAGCGGGAGATCGGTGACGTGTTCAGAGTCAGTGAAGCGGGAGATCGGTGACGTGTTCAGAGTCAGTGAAGCGGGAGATCGGTGACGTGTTCAGAGTCAGTGAAGCGGGAGATCGGTGACGTGTTCAGAGTCAGTGAAGCGGGAGATCGGTGACGTGTTTAGAGTCAGTGAAGCGGGAGATCGGTGACGTGTTCAGAGTCAGTGAAGCGGGAGATCGGTGACGTGTTTAGAGTCAGTGAAGCGGGAGATCGGTGACGTGTTCAGAGTCAGTGAAGCGGGAGATCGGTGACGTGTTCAGAGTCAGTGAAGCGGGAGATCGGCGACGCGTTTAGAGTCAGTGAAGCGGGAGATCGGTGACGTGTTTAGAGTCAGTGAAGCGGGAGATCGTGACGTGTTTAGAGTCAGTGAAGCGGGAGATCGGTGACGTGTTTAGAGTCAGTGAAGCGGGAGATCGGTGACGTGTTTAGAGTCAGTGAAGCGGGAGATCGTGACGTGTTTAGAGTCAGTGAAGCGGGAGATCGGTGACGTGTTTAGAGTCAGTGAAGCGGGAGATCGGTGACGCGTTCAGAGTCAGTGAAGCGGGAGATCGGTGACGTGTTCAGAGTCAGTGAAGCGGGAGATCGGTGACGTGTTTAGAGTCAGTGAAGCGGGAGATCGGTGACGTGTTCAGAGTCAGTGAAGCGGGAGATCGGTGACGTGTTTAGAGTCAGTGAAGCGGGAGATCGGTGACGTGTTCAGAGTCAGTGAAGCGGGAGATCGGTGACGTGTTCAGAGTCAGTGAAGCGGGAGATCGGTGACGTGTTCAGAGTCAGTGAAGCGGGAGATCGGTGACGTGTTTAGAGTCAGTGAAGCGGGAGATCGGTGACGTGTTTAGAGTCAGTGAAGCGGGAGATCGGTGACGTGTTCAGAGTCAGTGAAGCGGGAGATCGGTGACGTGTTTAGAGTCAGTGAAGCGGGAGATCGGTGACGTGTTCAGAGTCAGTGAAGCGGGAGATCGGTGACGTGTTCAGAGTCAGTGAAGCGGGAGATCGGTGACGTGTTTAGAGTCAGTGAAGCGGGAGATCGGTGACGCGTTTAGAGTCAGTGAAGCGGGAGATCGGTGACGTGTTCAGAGTCAGTGAAGCGGGAGATCGGTGACGTGTTTAGAGTCAGTGAAGCGGGAGATCGGTGACGTGTTAAGAGTCAGTGAAGCGGGAGATCGGTGACGTGTTCAGAGTCAGTGAAGCGGGAGATCGGTGACGTGTTCAGAGTCAGTGAAGCGGGAGATCGGTGACGTGTTTAGAGTCAGTGAAGCGGGAGATCGGTGACGTGTTTAGAGTCAGTGAAGCGGGAGATCGGTGACGTGTTTAGAGTCAGTGAAGCGGGAGATCGGTGACGTGTTCAGAGTCAGTGAAGCGGGAGATCGGTGACGTGTTTAGAGTCAGTGAAGCGGGAGATCGGTGACGTGTTCAGAGTCAGTGAAGCGGGAGATCGGTGACGTGTTCAGAGTCAGTGAAGCGGGAGATCGGTGACGTGTTTAGAGTCAGTGAAGCGGGAGATCGGTGACGTGTTCAGAGTCAGTGAAGCGGGAGATCGGTGACGTGTTCAGAGTCAGTGAAGCGGGAGATCGGTGACGTGTTTAGAGTCAGTGAAGCGGGAGATCGGTGACGTGTTTAGAGTCAGTGAAGCGGGAGATCGGTGACGTGTTTAGAGTCAGTGAAGCGGGAGATCGGTGACGTGTTCAGAGTCAGTGAAGCGGGAGATCGGTGACGTGTTTAGAGTCAGTGAAGCGGGAGATCGGTGACGTGTTCAGAGTCAGTGAAGCGGGAGATCGGTGACGTGTTCAGAGTCAGTGAAGCGGGAGATCGGTGACGTGTTTAGAGTCAGTGAAGCGGGAGATCGGTGACGTGTTTAGAGTCAGTGAAGCGGGAGATCGGTGACGTGTTTAGAGTCAGTGAAGCGGGAGATCGGTGACGTGTTCAGAGTCAGTGAAGCGGGAGATCGGTGACGTGTTTAGAGTCAGTGAAGCGGGAGATCGGTGACGTGTTCAGAGTCAGTGAAGCGGGAGATCGGTGACGTGTTCAGAGTCAGTGAAGCGGGAGATCGGTGACGTGTTTAGAGTCAGTGAAGCGGGAGATCGGTGACGCGTTCAGAGTCAGTGAAGCGGGAGATCGGTGACGCGTTCAGAGTCAGTGAAGCGGGAGATCGGTGACGTGTTCAGAGTCAGTGAAGCGGGAGATCGGTGACGTGTTCAGAGTCAGTGAAGCGGGAGATCGGTGACGTGTTCAGAGTCAGTGAAGCGGGAGATCGGTGACGTGTTCAGAGTCAGTGAAGCGGGAGATCGGTGACGTGTTCAGAGTCAGTGAAGCGGGAGATCGGTGACGTGTTCAGAGTCAGTGAAGCGGGAGATCGGTGACGTGTTCAGAGTCAGTGAAGCGGGAGATCGGTGACGTGTTCAGAGTCAGTGAAGCGGGAGATCGGTGACGTGTTAGAGTCAGTGAAGCGGGAGATCGGTGACGCGTTCAGAGTCAGTGAAGCGGGAGATCGGTGACGTGTTTAGAGTCAGTGAAGCGGGAGATCGGTGACGCGTTTAGAGTCAGTGAAGCGGGAGATCGGTGACGTGTTCAGAGTCAGTGAAGCGGGAGATCGGTGACGTGTTTAGAGTCAGTGAAGCGGGAGATCGGTGACGTGTTTAGAGTCAGTGAAGCGGGAGATCGGTGACGCGTTTAGAGTCAGTGAAGCGGGAGATCGGTGACGCGTTTAGAGTCAGTGAAGCGGGAGATCGGTGACGTGTTCAGAGTCAGTGAAGCGGGAGATCGGTGACGTGTTCAGAGTCAGTGAAGCGGGAGATCGGTGACGTGTTCAGAGTCAGTGAAGCGGGAGATCGGTGACGTGTTTAGAGTCAGTGAAGCGGGAGATCGGTGACGTGTTTAGAGTCAGTGAAGCGGGAGATCGGTGACGTGTTTAGAGTCAGTGAAGCGGGAGATCGGTGACGCGTTTAGAGTCAGTGAAGCGGGAGATCGGTGACGCGTTCAGAGTCAGTGAAGCGGGAGATCGGTGACGTGTTCAGAGTCAGTGAAGCGGGAGATCGGTGACGTGTTCAGAGTCAGTGAAGCGGGAGATCGGTGACGCGTTTAGAGTCAGTGAAGCGGGAGATCGGTGACGCGTTTAGAGTCAGTGAAGCGGGAGATCGGTGACGCGTTTAGAGTCAGTGAAGCGGGAGATCGGTGACGTGTTTAGAGTCAGTGAAGCGGGAGATCGGTGACGTGTTTAGAGTCAGTGAAGCGGGAGATCGGTGACGTGTTTAGAGTCAGTGAAGCGGGAGATCGGTGACGCGTTTAGAGTCAGTGAAGCGGGAGATCGGTGACGCGTTTAGAGTCAGTGAAGCGGGAGATCGGTGACGCGTTCAGAGTCAGTGAAGCGGGAGATCGGTGACGTGTTCAGAGTCAGTGAAGCGGGAGATCGGTGACGTGTTTAGAGTCAGTGAAGCGGGAGATCGGTGACGTGTTCAGAGTCAGTGAAGCGGGAGATCGGTGACGTGTTTAGAGTCAGTGAAGCGGGAGATCGGTGACGCGTTCAGAGTCAGTGAAGCGGGAGATCGGTGACGCGTTCAGAGTCAGTGAAGCGGGAGATCGGTGACGTGTTTAGAGTCAGTGAAGCGGGAGATCGGTGACGTGTTTAGAGTCAGTGAAGCGGGAGATCGGTGACGTGTTCAGAGTCAGTGAAGCGGGAGATCGGTGACGTGTTCAGAGTCAGTGAAGAGGGAGATCGGTGTCGCGTTCAGAGTCAGTGAAGCGGGAGATCGGTGACGTGTTTAGAGTCAGTGAAGCGGGAGATCGGTGACGTGTTCAGAGTCAGTGAAGCGGGAGATCGGTGACGTGTTTAGAGTCAGTGAAGCGGGAGATCGGTGACGTGTTCAGAGTCAGTGAAGCGGGAGATCGGTGACGTGTTTAGAGTCAGTGAAGCGGGAGATCGGTGACGTGTTCAGAGTCAGTGAAGCGGGAGATCGGTGACGTGTTCAGAGTCAGTGAAGCGGGAGATCGGTGACGTGTTCAGAGTCAGTGAAGCGGGAGATCGGTGACGTGTTCAGAGTCAGTGAAGCGGGAGATCGGTGACGTGTTCAGAGTCAGTGAAGCGGGAGATCGGTGACGTGTTTAGAGTCAGTGAAGCGGGAGATCGGTGACGTGTTCAGAGTCAGTGAAGCGGGAGATCGGTGTCGCGTTCAGAGTCAGTGAAGCGGGAGATCGGTGACGTGTTCAGAGTCAGTGAAGCGGGAGATCGGTGTCGCGTTTAGAGTCAGTGAAGCGGGAGATCGGCGACGTGTTCAGAGTCAGTGAAGCGGGAGATCGGTGACGTGTTCAGAGTCAGTGAAGCGGGAGATCGGTGACGTGTTCAGAGTCAGTGAAGCGGGAGATCGGTGACGCGTTTAGAGTCAGTGAAGCGGGAGATCGGTGACGTGTTTAGAGTCAGTGAAGCGGGAGATCGGTGACGCGTTCAGAGTCAGTGAAGCGGGAGATCGGTGTCGCGTTTAGAGTCAGTGAAGCGGGAGATCGGTGACGTGTTCAGAGTCAGTGAAGCGGGAGATCGGTGACGTGTTCAGAGTCAGTGAAGCGGGAGATCGGTGACGTGTTTAGAGTCAGTGAAGCGGGAGATCGGTGACGTGTTCAGAGTCAGTGAAGCGGGAGATCGGTGACGTGTTCAGAGTCAGTGAAGCGGGAGATCGGTGACGTGTTTAGAGTCAGTGAAGCGGGAGATCGGTGACGTGTTCAGAGTCAGTGAAGCGGGAGATCGGTGACGTGTTCAGAGTCAGTGAAGCGGGAGATCGGTGACGTGTTTAGAGTCAGTGAAGCGGGAGATCGGTGACGTGTTCAGAGTCAGTGAAGCGGGAGATCGGTGACGTGTTTAGAGTCAGTGAAGCGGGAGATCGGTGACGTGTTCAGAGTCAGTGAAGCGGGAGATCGGTGACGCGTTCAGAGTCAGTGAAGCGGGAGATCGGTGACGCGTTTAGAGTCAGTGAAGCGGGAGATCGGTGACGTGTTTAGAGTCAGTGAAGCGGGAGATCGGTGACGTGTTTAGAGTCAGTGAAGCGGGAGATCGGTGACGTGTTTAGAGTCAGTGAAGCGGGAGATCGGTGACGCGTTCAGAGTCAGTGAAGCGGGAGATCGGTGACGTGTTCAGAGTCAGTGAAGCGGGAGATCGGTGACGCGTTTAGAGTCAGTGAAGCGGGAGATCGGTGACGCGTTCAGAGTCAGTGAAGCGGGAGATCGGTGACGCGTTTAGAGTCAGTGAAGCGGGAGATCGGTGACGCGTTCAGAGTCAGTGAAGCGGGAGATCGGTGACGTGTTTAGAGTCAGTGAAGCGGGAGATCGGTGACGTGTTCAGAGTCAGTGAAGCGGGAGATCGGTGACGCGTTTAGAGTCAGTGAAGCGGGAGATCGGTGAAGTGTTTAGAGTCAGTGAAGCGGGAGATCGGTGACGCGTTCAGAGTCAGTGAAGCGGGAGATCGGTGACGTGTTCAGAGTCAGTGAAGCGGGAGATCGGTGACGTGTTTAGAGTCAGTGAAGCGGGAGATCGGTGACGTGTTCAGAGTCAGTGAAGCGGGAGATCGGTGACGTGTTTAGAGTCAGTGAAGCGGGAGATCGGTGACGTGTTCAGAGTCAGTGAAGCGGGAGATCGGTGACGTGTTCAGAGTCAGTGAAGCGGGAGATCGGTGACGTGTTCAGAGTCAGTGAAGCGGGAGATCGGTGACGTGTTCAGAGTCAGTGAAGCGGGAGATCGGTGACGTGTTCAGAGTCAGTGAAGCGGGAGATCGGTGACGTGTTTAGAGTCAGTGAAGCGGGAGATCGGTGACGTGTTCAGAGTCAGTGAAGCGGGAGATCGGTGTCGCGTTCAGAGTCAGTGAAGCGGGAGATCGGTGACGTGTTCAGAGTCAGTGAAGCGGGAGATCGGTGTCGCGTTTAGAGTCAGTGAAGCGGGAGATCGGCGACGTGTTCAGAGTCAGTGAAGCGGGAGATCGGTGACGTGTTCAGAGTCAGTGAAGCGGGAGATCGGTGACGTGTTCAGAGTCAGTGAAGCGGGAGATCGGTGACGCGTTTAGAGTCAGTGAAGCGGGAGATCGGTGACGTGTTTAGAGTCAGTGAAGCGGGAGATCGGTGACGCGTTCAGAGTCAGTGAAGCGGGAGATCGGTGTCGCGTTTAGAGTCAGTGAAGCGGGAGATCGGTGACGTGTTCAGAGTCAGTGAAGCGGGAGATCGGTGACGTGTTCAGAGTCAGTGAAGCGGGAGATCGGTGACGTGTTTAGAGTCAGTGAAGCGGGAGATCGGTGACGTGTTCAGAGTCAGTGAAGCGGGAGATCGGTGACGTGTTCAGAGTCAGTGAAGCGGGAGATCGGTGACGTGTTTAGAGTCAGTGAAGCGGGAGATCGGTGACGTGTTCAGAGTCAGTGAAGCGGGAGATCGGTGACGTGTTCAGAGTCAGTGAAGCGGGAGATCGGTGACGTGTTTAGAGTCAGTGAAGCGGGAGATCGGTGACGTGTTCAGAGTCAGTGAAGCGGGAGATCGGTGACGTGTTTAGAGTCAGTGAAGCGGGAGATCGGTGACGTGTTCAGAGTCAGTGAAGCGGGAGATCGGTGACGCGTTCAGAGTCAGTGAAGCGGGAGATCGGTGACGCGTTTAGAGTCAGTGAAGCGGGAGATCGGTGACGTGTTTAGAGTCAGTGAAGCGGGAGATCGGTGACGTGTTTAGAGTCAGTGAAGCGGGAGATCGGTGACGTGTTTAGAGTCAGTGAAGCGGGAGATCGGTGACGCGTTCAGAGTCAGTGAAGCGGGAGATCGGTGACGTGTTCAGAGTCAGTGAAGCGGGAGATCGGTGACGCGTTTAGAGTCAGTGAAGCGGGAGATCGGTGACGCGTTCAGAGTCAGTGAAGCGGGAGATCGGTGACGCGTTTAGAGTCAGTGAAGCGGGAGATCGGTGACGCGTTCAGAGTCAGTGAAGCGGGAGATCGGTGACGTGTTTAGAGTCAGTGAAGCGGGAGATCGGTGACGTGTTCAGAGTCAGTGAAGCGGGAGATCGGTGACGCGTTTAGAGTCAGTGAAGCGGGAGATCGGTGAAGTGTTTAGAGTCAGTGAAGCGGGAGATCGGTGACGCGTTCAGAGTCAGTGAAGCGGGAGATCGGTGACGCGTTCAGAGTCAGTGAAGCGGGAGATCGGTGACGCGTTTAGAGTCAGTGAAGCGGGAGATCGGTGACGTGTTTAGAGTCAGTGAAGCGGGAGATCGGTGACGTGTTTAGAGTCAGTGAAGCGGGAGATCGGTGACGTGTTTAGAGTCAGTGAAGCGGGAGATCGGTGACGTGTTTAGAGTCAGTGAAGCGGGAGATCGGTGACGTGTTCAGAGTCAGTGAAGCGGGAGATCGGTGACGTGTTCAGAGTCAGTGAAGCGGGAGATCGGTGTCGCGTTTAGAGTCAGTGAAGCGGGAGATCGGTGACGTGTTTAGAGTCAGTGAAGCGGGAGATCGGTGACGTGTTTAGAGTCAGTGAAGCGGGAGATCGGTGACGTGTTCAGAGTCAGTGAAGCGGGAGATCGGTGACGTGTTCAGAGTCAGTGAAGCGGGAGATCGGTGACGCGTTCAGAGTCAGTGAAGCGGGAGATCGGTGACGTGTTCAGAGTCAGTGAAGCGGGAGATCGGTGACGCGTTCAAAATCAGTGAAGCGGGAGATCGGTGTCGCGTTTAGAGTCAGTGAAGCGGGAGATCGGTGACGTGTTCAGAGTCAGTGAAGCGGGAGATCGGTGACGCGTTTAGAGTCAGTGAAGCGGGAGATCGGTGACGTGTTTAGAGTCAGTGAAGCGGGAGATCGGTGAAGTGTTTAGAGTCAGTGAAGCGGGAGATCGGTGACGCGTTCAAAATCAGTGAAGCGGGAGATCGGTGAAGTGTTTAGAGTCAGTGAAGCGGGAGATCGGTGACGCGTTCAAAATCAGTGAAGCGGGAGATCGGTGTCGCGTTTAGAGTCAGTGAAGCGGGAGATCGGTGACGTGTTCAGAGTCAGTGAAGCGGGAGATCGGTGACGTGTTCAGAGTCAGTGAAGCGGGAGATCGGTGACGTGTTCAGAGTCAGTGAAGCGGGAGATCGGTGACGTGTTCAGAGTCAGTGAAGCGGGAGATCGGTGACGTGTTCAGAGTCAGTGAAGCGGGAGATCGGTGACGTGTTTAGAGTCAGTGAAGCGGGAGATCGGTGACGTGTTTAGAGTCAGTGAAGCGGGAGATCGGTGACGTGTTCAGAGTCAGTGAAGCGGGAGATCGGTGACGTGTTCAGAGTCAGTGAAGCGGGAGATCGGTGACGCGTTTAGAGTCAGTGAAGCGGGAGATCGGTGACGTGTTTAGAGTCAGTGAAGCGGGAGATCGGTGACGCGTTTAGAGTCAGTGAAGCGGGAGATCGGTGACGTGTTTAGAGTCAGTGAAGCGGGAGATCGGTGACGTGTTTAGAGTCAGTGAAGCGGGAGATCGGTGACGCGTTTAGAGTCAGTGAAGCGGGAGATCGGTGACGTGTTTAGAGTCAGTGAAGCGGGAGATCGGTGACGTGTTCAGAGTCAGTGAAGCGGGAGATCGGTGACGCGTTTAGAGTCAGTGAAGCGGGAGATCGGTGACGCGTTTAGAGTCAGTGAAGCGGGAGATCGGTGACGCGTTTAGAGTCAGTGAAGCGGGAGATCGGTGAAGTGTTTAGAGTCAGTGAAGCGGGAGATCGGTGACGCGTTTAGAGTCAGTGAAGCGGGAGATCGGTGACGCGTTTAGAGTCAGTGAAGCGGGAGATCGGTGACGTGTTCAGAGTCAGTGAAGCGGGAGATCGGTGACGTGTTCAGAGTCAGTGAAGCGGGAGATCGGTGACGTGTTTAGAGTTAGTGAAGCGGGAGATCGGTGACGTGTTCAGAGTCAGTGAAGCGGGAGATCGGTGACGTGTTCAGAGTCAGTGAAGCGGGAGATCGGTGACGCGTTCAGAGTCAGTGAAGCGGGAGATCGGTGACGCGTTTAGAGTCAGTGAAGCGGGAGATCGGTGAAGTGTTTAGAGTCAGTGAAGCGGGAGATCGGTGACGTGTTTAGAGTCAGTGAAGCGGGAGATCGGTGACGCGTTTAGAGTCAGTGAAGCGGGAGATCGGTGACGCGTTCAGAGTCAGTGAAGCGGGAGATCGGTGACGTGTTTAGAGTCAGTGAAGCGGGAGATCGGTGACGTGTTCAGAGTCAGTGAAGCGGGAGATCGGTGACGCGTTTAGAGTCAGTGAAGCGGGAGATCGGTGACGTGTTTAGAGTCAGTGAAGCGGGAGATCGGTGACGCGTTTAGAGTCAGTGAAGCGGGAGATCGGTGACGCGTTCAGAGTCAGTGAAGCGGGAGATCGGTGACGTGTTCAGAGTCAGTGAAGCGGGAGATCGGTGACGTGTTCAGAGTCAGTGAAGCGGGAGATCGGTGACGTGTTTAGAGTCACAGGTGTGTCAGTCGTGTGCTCTTACACTGGAGGGTCTGATGGGGCTCCAGCAGGCTGTGGATGGTCAGATGGATGGTGTTGACCGTATCATCCACCCCTTTACCCAGTGCTCTGCTCAGCTGCTCCATGTCCTTCAACAGATGAGACATCAGGAACCCAGCAGGATCCCGAACAGCAGGCTTGATGATCTGTGTGACAGTCTACACAGAAACAAGTCCTCAGCTCTACAAACACATCTGGATCCAGCTAACTCAATGTCTGCTTGCACCATATCGAACGAGACTCAAAAAACAGTATGCATGTTATCAGAAATATTTAAAACATATATATCCTTCATTAATCTAAACAGTATACATATATAAATATCCTTCATTAATCTAAAGAGTAAAGCATGTGAGGCAGGAGTGTAATACCTGAGGGTTGTTGTGAGCTCCCAGCAGCATGGACGTGTGTGTGAGGAGTCTGAGAAGAGCGAAGGGAGCAGGAGACATGTTCTTAGTGTCCTGCATGTCAGGATGGTCACGACGATGTGCCTCTCCCAGAATGTGTCCCGCCTGAGTACGGTCCCCTCTGTGAAGAAGAAGAAACGCCTCAAAAACAGGGCTACAGGGACTAATCACTGCAATCACTGCAGATAACCTCCACATTTCATCAGCAGTAATGGAAAGATGTTTAATCAGAAAATCCTTGGTCTAAACCAGTCATACAAGCAAGAGATCCATCTGTACAGAATAAACCCTAATATTTTCATTACAGTTTGTATTTTGTATAGTTCAGTTACACTTCTATATGTTAATATTACTTAATTGCTAGTTAACATAAAATAACAACACTTCCACGGCCTTTACAGTATTCATCTTGTTTTCATATACTAATACATTTTTAACTTTCCAAGGTAATTAGTAAATGTATCATGAACAGATATGAATTAACATAGAACAAAAGTATATTAATAAATTCACATTAACCTATAGTAAGAAATGCTAGAATAAACTGTTGAATCCTAAACCATGCTAACAAATGAACCCCTATTATATCACATTACCAGAAACATTTCAGAGAGACAGCTAATCAATTATATTTATCAAAACTAAAAGAGGAATAACAAGCGTTCGCTGCAAGAGTATCTTACTGTATGTGTGTGGACTGGAAGCCCTGGACAGGGTTGTGATTGATTCCCCCGATCTGTGCATTACAGTCTGGACATCGGCTGACCTCCATGGGTCGACCACACTGGACACATGCAGGAGAAACAGTTACAACACTCACATCGCCCTTATAAACCTGTCTTTAGAGACACACACTGGACACATGCAGGAGAAACAGTGTGTGTTCTGTCACTGTGTCAGAGAATCAGTTACAACACTCACATCACTTATAAACCTGTCTTTAGAAACACACATTACCACTGTGCAGCTTCAGACTAAAACATGACTCTGAGACCAGTCTGAGACCAGCTTAAAGCCTCGTCTGTATTACCAGGCAAATATACTGTTAATGCAGTGATGACAAGCCAAATCATAGGAATGAAGTCACATGACCCTACCTCTCCAACAGTGCACGGATGACCATTAGCGCAGACTGTCAAGATCAGAAGAACAACAGAGATTAGGAAACGATAAAACAGTGATATCTGATCCTCCCAAAGCAGAATGACTTGTCACCAGTCGAAACTCCACCACCCTTACACCATGAAGCAGTTCTACTGCCTCAGAAACATTTCTGGAGATTTAATTTGCCCCCAAGTAGAAATGTTGTGTTGTGTCTGTGTACTCCAAACACTCAAAATGTGTAAATCAAAAAGATTTCAATATGGTTTTCCCTTTTACTTTATCAATACATGTTCCTAGTCTCGTGAACGATTCTTCAGTAAAATCCTGCCATACATTTCCTCCTCTTTTTCTGAACACCTATTTCACTCCAAACAATGTGACATTACAGCTGTGTTTGCAAACGTAGCAGACCTATATCAGAAAATTAGATTTGTCTGTAAGATGCAGGCAAACAATGTGAACTATATTCTCCTGTGTATGTGTGTATTTTGTGCTGTTCCAGACTCACAATACCACTGGAGCTGTCCCATGGCCTGCTGGGCAACAGCCAACATGTCATCAGGCATAGTGGGGATGAATGAAGCCTGTGAGGAGAAGATGACATGAGATATCCCAGCTCAGACACACTCGGTCATGTTATTAGTGTTAGCGTTGGTACCGTCATGTTGTTTGGGGACAGAGCCAGCTGCTGCAGTGGATGCAGTAAAGGCAGATTTCCACACAGCAGGACTGCAGCCATATGAACTGTGACCTCCAGCAGCACAAACTCTCTGGCTGGTGTCTGTGCTTGTACACGCAGAGCACGCAGTTCATTATTCACCAGCGCCTCAGCAAACGCTCTCATTTCATTAGTGACCAAGACGTCTGAGCTTATGATGAAACCTCCAAGACCAGCACACTGCTACAGAGAATAAACACAACATGAACATCAGGCATAGGATATACATTTATCAGAAACACATCTAATCTGTACTGGGGCCAAAAGTTGTTTTCATATGACATCAAGCTCTTTTATCTCAAAATATGGAAGAAAATGTTATTCCCCACATGACAATCCTTTATATAACAACATCATGACTTTTTATTATCCTCATGTACTTTTGAACATCTCTAAACACTGAAGCAGGAACATGAAACGCCTTGTGTTGGTGTTTTTACCTCAGGTTTAGGGTGCATGTTTGGGTCTCCACTTCTGTACAGGCAGGTGACCTCTCTGAACAGAGCCATTAGCAGATAAACAGCTTTCTTCATGGGTGTGCATGTGCAATCCTTCAAACAAACATGAGTCAACTGATCAGCACTGAAGTTAAAGTGAAGCAGAGAAAGGCCAACAATTTGACTGCATACAATAATACCAACATCAACAAAAGTAATCACCACACTGCAAAGGTGGAACAGAAACAGAAACTGACACAATATTTACAGTATCTGTCAAAAGCTTGGAAACATTACGATTTATGGTTACAATAATAATTAACTATATATACTGTGACACGTGTCCCGAGCGCTTAACAGATACACCTGCGCCTACTCATCAAGGGCTGAGCGGTCACACCTGCATGTCATCAGCCGCTGTCCATATAAACCCCGTAAGCTGGCACAGAGGTGGGAGATGTCTCCAAGAGAATCGGCTAACATTGTCTTTTCCTTATGCCCTAGACAGCAGTGTGTGACCGCCAGTCCCAACACCACAGGAGAGCACGGACCCACACTGCACTAGAGCACTTCCAAGACAGGACGCCGAACAACGAACACCCAAACCACCTCACAGCACCATCAGCTCTCACACGGATCCATTTAATAAATCCACCCTTCGGGGAATTTACCCTCCTTCTCGTGCCATGTCCTACTTCACCCCGCCACACTGGTGGAGAATGACGGGCACTTCAGTGAAGTGGACACCGACGACCCTACCCCTCACTGTGTGCAACAAGTCAATTGGTTTGGATTTCTTTGTTTGTTTTTTTTCCCTCATGGTCTCTACCTGACAAACCTTCTCTGGTTCCACAGGTGGCGCTCCTCCCCCGACGATGGAAGAGCTGATAAAACATCTCACCGAGGTGAGCATCCGCCAGCAAAAAAATCATAGAACACATGGATGCCCAGCAGGGGGAAACCGAGGGAGAGTTGGCTGCGCTCTGCCTGACCGCAAACCCGCGAACTCCGCTACCTGACACCCGTGTCCAAGCAACCCAGCTGCTGCCCAGGATGACCACCCATGATGACGTGACGATGTACCTTCAGATGTTTGAGACTGTTGCTATGAGGGAGGCGTGGCCCAAAGAAGATTGGGCCCGCATCATTGCACCCCTGCTCACGGGAGAGGCTCAGCGTGCATACTTCGCGCTCCCCCGGAGCTAAGCACCTCCTACGAGGACCTACGTCAATGATCAGCGCGCCCAACTGTTCCACGAGTGGACCTTCAACCCATGACAGCCAGCTCGGGCCCAAGCCGCTTGCCTCTCCCATCTGGCTCAACACTGGTTGCTGGCTGGGGGTCCCATCATACACCAGGTAGCGGAGCACGTCGTGGTCGACCACATCTTGCGTGCCCTTCCCCGCCCACTATGTCAGGCCGCCGGGATGCGGAACCCTGCCAATGTAGACAAACTTGTTGAGGTCATAGAGCTGGGGGAGGCCACCCAACACCGGGAGATAGGGGACAGAGCGCCGCCATTTCCCCGAATGGGTGGTCCAGGAGCGGCGCACGCCGGAGGGCACCCAGCGTCCGGTAGGCAGGCCCGGCCCACAGGATGAGCCCATGCCCACGGAAGCTCCCCGCTCCCCAGGACGACCTTGGCTGGCTGGCGGGCTGCACCTTGCACAACGAAAACGCACCACGGGCTGAAGTGAAGTTGAACAGACGGCCATTCCTCGCTCTTCTGGACTCCGGTAGCGCAGTCAGCCTTGTCACGAACTCCATACTACCTCCACGGACCGACGCCAAGACCAAGCTCCCCATAACCTGTGTGCACGGCGACACCAGGGAGGTGCCTGCTCACTGTACCGGTCAACGCTTGGCCGAAAGATGTTGGGCTTTTCCGAGACCTCCCCGTACCGGTCCTCTTGGGAAGAGACTGGCCAGGGTTCGACCACCTCCTCGCCACGGTCACCCAGCCCGCCAGCCCGGCCGGGAACCGCCCATCCAGGAAGCCCCACAGGAAGGCCCCACAACGTCCCGTGCTGCTTGCCTCCGACAGTCCCAGGGACGGTGATTTACCCCGCCCTTATCCTGACCTCTACAATGATCGGTTTCAGCAGGTGACCAGGCAGGGAATTTCTCTAGGGACCACGGTGTACCACCCCCAGACTGATGGTCTCGTCGAGCGTTTTAATCAAACCTTGAAGCAGGTGCTGTGCTGAGTGGCAGCCGAAGACAAAAGGGACTGGGACCAGATGCTCGCCTTTGTGCTGTTCGGCATTCGGGAAATCCATCAGGCCTCCACGGGCTTCACCCCCTTCGAACTGCTCTTCGGCCGAGAGCCCCGTGGACTGCTTGACGTGGCCCGAGAGGCCTGGGAACAACAACCAGCGGTACACCGAACCACCACTGAGCATGTGTGTGAGATGAGGGAACGGATTGATAGAGTGATGCTCATTGTCCGGGAACATATGGTGAGAGCACAACAGAAGCAGCAACGGCATTAAAACCGGGCGACCCAACCACGGGAGTTCTAGCGGGGAGATCACGTCCTGGTCCTTGTGCCCACAGCTGCCTGCAAGTTCCTAGCTACCTGGCAAGGCCCTTATACAGTCACGGGAAAAAACAGCCCCGTTACATACCGTGTGCGGCAGCACGGTAGAAGAAGGGAGGAGGAGATACAGGGGATGCTGAGGTTAGGGGTGATCGAACCAGCCCGTGGTCCAGCCCCATCGTAATGGTCCCGAAGCCTGATGGCACCCTCCACTTCTATAACGACTTCCGTCACCTGAAAGAGGACTCCGAGTTTGATTGCTATGCGATGCCCCGCGTCGATGAGTTGCTGGACCGGTTGGTAAGGGCCCGGTTCATATCCACTCTCGACCTCACCAAGGGCTACTGGCACGTCCCACTGACGGAACCAGGGAAACGAAAAGACGGCCTTCTCCACCCCAAGCAGCCGCTGGCAGTACCGGGTCCTTCCCTTCGGCCTCCACGGGGCCCCAGCCACCTTCCAACGGCTCACGGACGTCCTCCTTCGACCGCACCAGGCCTATGCAGGGGCCTACCTTAACGACGTCGTGATCCACTCGGAGACCTGGGAGGACCATCTGGAATGGCTGTGGAGGGTGCTCACGGAGCTGCGCCGGGCTGGCCTGACCGCCAACCCCCGGAAGTGTCATCTGGCCTTAGCTGAAGCCAAGTATTTGGGATATCAGGTGGGTCGCGGCCTGATCTGACCTCAGGAGAAGGTGGCAGCTATCCTCTCTGCGCCACAGCCCACCTCTAAGACACAGGTACGGGCCTTTTTGGGGTTGGCGGGATATTATCGCTGCTTCATCCGTAACTTCTCCTCTTTAGCTTCTCCCCTGACAGACCTGGCCAGGAAGGGGCAGCCGGAGAAAGTCGTGTGGAACCCCGGAACAGAAGCTGCATTTCTAAAGATCAAGGCTGCCCTGACGACGGAACCGGTCCTCTGTGACCCCGACTTCAACCGCCCCTTCCAGCTGCAAATCGACCCGTCCGACACCGGGTTGGGAGCCGTCTTGACGCAGGGCCATGACGGTGAGGAACACCCGGTGATGTTCATCAGCCTGAAAGCTGACCCCCGCAGAACAGCGGTACGCCACCGTAGAGAGTTGGCCGTCAAGTAAGCAGTCCTGGAGCTCCGTTATTACCTCCTCGGTCGCCACTTCACCCTCCTCACGGACCGCGCTCCCCTGCAGTGGATGGCCCGGGCAAAGGAGACCAACGCCAGAGTGATGCGGTGGTTCCTGGCGCTCCAGGACTTTAACTTCACCCTACAACATCGGGCGGGGGCGGCCAACGCCAATGCTGACAGACTCCCCACCCTCCCGCGATCTTCCCACTGCTCCAGAGGAATAGGAAGACCACTGGGGGGGGGGGGGGGGGGGCGAGAGTGTGACACGTGTCCCGAGCGCTCATCAGCATCGCCCTGGCAATGGCACAGACACACCTGCGCCTACTCATCAAGGGCTGAGCGGTCACACCTGCGTGTCATCAGCCGCTGTCCATATTAACCCCGTAAGCTGGCACAGAGGTGAGAGATGTCTCCACGAGAATTGGCTAACATTGTCTTTTCCTTATGCCCTAGACAGCAGTGTGTGACCGCCAGTCCCAACACCACCGGAGAGCACGGACCCACACTGCACTAGAGCACTTCCAAGACAGGACGCCGAGCACCGAACACCCAAACCACCTCACAGCACCATCAGCTCTCACACGGATCCATTTAATAAATCCACCCTTCGGGGAATTTACCCACCTTCTCGTGCCATGTCCTACTTCACCCCGCCACAATACTTACTATAGGGTAAGGGAAGGATTAGGGTTTGGTAGAAACATTTATGATTGTTATTCTTATTATCAAGGATGAAAACTGTTTTTTTTTTGTTGAAATTGTGATACATTTTTTCAGGATTAGTTGATGAATAGAAAGTTAAAAAAAATAGCATTTACTAAATAGAAATCTTTTGTAATATTATAAATGTCTTCACACTTTTGATAAAGTGAATGTATCCTTGCTGAATAAAAGTATACATTTCTTTGTTTTTCAAAACTACCACAAATGTTTGAATGGTATCATTGTTTCCACAAAAAACGTTCTCAACATTGACAATAATAATGATAATCATACATTTCTTGAGCAGTAAGTCATCATATTATTCTGATTTGTGAAGGATTATGTGACACTGAAGACTGGATGTGACTAGTAAGACAATTCTCAAATAACCATTATGATGAGTTTTGTTCCACCCGCTTAAATGCTAAAAGTACTTGCGCTGTAAAACCTATTAAGACTGTGTCTGTTCCCCGAATAGTGAGGTCAAAATATAAATATAATGTAGGATCTAGAAAAAATCTTATCGTAATTAAACCAGAAAAATGTAAAGTAAATGAAATGTCTGTGTGTGTGAGTGTGTGTGTGTGCATGTGTCTGTGTGTGTGTGGGTGTGTTGAGTATGTGTGTGTGTGTGTGTGTGTGCGTGCGTTGAGTGTCTGTGTGTGTGTGTGTGTGTGTGTGTGTGTGTGTGTGTGTGTGTGTGTGTGTGTGTGTGTGTGTGTGTGTGCGTGCGTGCGTGAGTGTAAAGGAGTAAATAAATACCTCAATGGCTTTCTGTATTCCATTCATGTTGCAGTCTAGCATGGCTTTGGCTACAGCATCTCTAATAGTTTTGTAGGCCGTTCCACATGCTAGATACTGGTCAATCTGGCTGCCATCTTGATTCTGAGAGAAATAAATGTAGCAGTTAAAGCACAAATCCTCATATCAGCATTATGAAGTTAATTCAACTAAAACCCACCGACTCCAGGATCTCCTGAGGAAACAGCCACCTGAACCCTTCCTGTGGCAGAAGTTTCTGGACATGTTCAACCCCATGAAGACTGCAGATCTTTCTGATGAGGTAAACCCTGTACCAGTCGTTCCTGCTCCGGCAGCACAGATCAACCACACTTCTCAAAAACACTGTGCCAGCAGCCGAAGCATCATCCCCTACACCTAAACCAGGAAATCAATATCAGTATCAACAGAAAAAGTGTTTCACAAATCTTAAACGTCGTTCATTTTCTTTATACACAATATTACTTTTTCTCTTTGTCTTTTGGGTGAATTGTGACTTGTATCTGTCAGGCAGTAAAGACTTGCCTTCGCCAGCAGCAGTGAGTCTGTGTACGAGCAGGTGAGCAGCTATATCCAGGTCCAGTCGAACCCTGGCCAGCTGCTGCAGGTGCTCTATAGATGCAGTGTGTGCAGACACAGAAGCAGAGCCAAGGAACTCCAGCAGAAAGAGAGTTTCCTCCTGCAAACAGAGCTGCTCCTCCGCCACCGAGTGCCACTGTGTCCGGTCATACATCGAGTCCTGCACACAGGAGCAACTAACTCTAACACACTTCAAACATCTTTAATACTTATTCTTAAGAAAGTAATCTAAACGCTTTCTAAGTCAACTTAAAACTGCATGCACTAACAAAATAATTTCTTAATCAGTTAAAATCAACCTTAAAACATACATTTCCTTTAGAACTCAGTTTCTCTTTACATTTTACATCTTTAAGCATACACTTCACAAATATTTGTTCAGGGTTATGATTAAATACACTTACACTAACAGTCAAAGGTTTGGATACACTGGACTGAATCTAATGTTCACATAGACTAAAAACATTTTGATCTAAAAACACATTTGCTTGAAATTGAAACAAAATGAGTGAGTTTGAGTGAATAGTGAAGGAAGAGCAAACATGTGAACTCTTCCAGGAGCTGAGAGAAGCCTAGAATATGCAGAGAGAGACTCCAGAAAACGCCTGAGCTGTAAGATGTGTCAGGCGTAAGAGTTCGTGATATACACACCTCCAAACAGTTCATGTACAAGCAATAAAGCTCAGTTTTATCAGTCTCCTCCATGATGTTGCTTTGCTCAACTTCTGTCAGATGCTGCTGGAGATAGTGCTTCACATCATCAAAGCTGACAAAGACAAAGACGGAGATGATTATATCCATAAATGTGTAGGAAAGGGACTGTAACGGTCTGTAGCACGCACCGCGAGATCAAATAGTAGCTCAGAACAGATTGTTATTTAATCTTCATAATAGTAGGAAGGAATTACAAACCAAAAAACACATATGAAAACGACAAGGGACTGAACATAACAGGGAGTTTAATTACAGGATGAACATAATGACTGACAGGTGATAATTATACGTAATCATAGAAACAAATGAGGAGATAATCAGTAACCAGAACTAAACGAAGCAGAGAAACAGGAACAAAGGGAAACAAAACAGAAAGTCCTTAACCGTGACGGTACCATTACGCAAGAAAAACATATTTCCATTGATTTATTATCTATATATTAAATAATTTAATGAATTGAAAATATACAGAATAATTTATTGCATTAATATATAAATATATTGAATAATACATAAGGAACTGCGGCTTTTCATATATTGAAAAATACCATATTTACTGTTACACTAAAGTGATACTGTCACTCAGTTGAGTTACTCAAAGTATTAGAGTTGGTTTACGAGGAACACTGTGTTGGTATTATATACGAGTCTAACTGATCAAACCAATTAGCTGAGTTTAACACCTACATGTCTACCATCTTTAATGAGTGTATTAGCAGACGGTCTGCTTAATGTCTGCTAACTCTTTATTGTGATGCTCTCCAGCAGACTATAAGAAACTCTTAAACTGCATCTCAACTTATTCTCCTAACCCTAACAGTCTACTAATACTCAACTAATACTCTAATGATTAGCTGACCTACAGGTGCAACGTTACTTATCAAGAATATCTACAGGGGACCATCAAAATAAAGTGTAAAGTTTTAATCATGTTTTACTCTAAGTTACAAGTTGTTAAGACAAAGACATACACAAAAGTGTTGAGACGACGACAGACCGTTTCGCTGTAAGTCACCGTTATGGTGATCAGTGTTTGCTTTGGTCGGACTGCTGTGTGTCTGTGAGGCACTTTTGCTATGGTAAAGAAAGCTAAGGACATTTCTGAGCAAGGCTCCTAACCCCCAATCGCTCAGGGTGTGTGTGTGTGTGTGTGTGTGTGTGTGCTCACTACTCAGTGCTCCTCATGTGTGTGCACTAACCAGGACTCACTTGGATGGGTTAAATGGGGTTACCATACTTGGCCTTCACATGTCACTTTTACTTTCATATTGTCACATATTTCTCAATATATGGAAAGTGGCTATTCCTTTATTTTTTCAATATATTGTAATATATTAACACCATATATTATTCTGTATAGTTTTCAATATATTAAACACTTGAATATCTTGATCATAAATATATATTTTCTCTGTATAGTTTTCAATATATTAAACACTTGAATATCTTGATCATGAATATATTTTCTCTGCATGTAGTACGCTGTCAGAGTCAGAGTCCGTGCCCTCACCTGTACTTCAGCAGGAGTTTCAGCACCACTGAACGCACCACAGGGTTTTTATCCACAGAGTCGTCGAAGGGAGAAAGAGCCTTAGTCAGGAACCTCCGGTCTTGCCCTGAGAGCATAGGGAACAGCGTTCTGATCATGTATTCATCCCACGCAGGATCTAGTCCTCCACACAGACACATTACTAACAGACGTACTTCTGATCTGCGGGAGCGAGCCGGCCTCCACCATCAGAAGGGACAGCAGGTGGAGAATGATGTTTCTGCTGGGAGGAGTGTTGTCCTTGAAGCACACAGTGGACACCAGATCAATGAAGAAAGCATTACACCGCATTCTGAACGAAGCGTTTTGATTGATGAGACCCCTAATGACCAAATAAAACACAATCTTTAGACTGATGGAGAGAGAGAGACAGAACAGAAAGATAAAAGCAGAACTCTTTATTAGATTACCGTATTTCCTCAGAGGGCTTGAGCTCAAAGTTATCAGGCACTTCCTGTACACACAGAGGGCAATGCATCTGCCCGGGCACCAGCCACTGTTTGATGCATGTTAGGCAGTAGATGTGGTCACAGGGCAGACTCAAGGGGTCCCGAGGGTCTCCCATGCACACTGGACAGAGCTGAACGCCAAACCTGGGAAAACAGACAGTCGCTGTGTTTACATGGACCCTAATCATCTCTTAGTAATCAAACTTATAGCCCAGCCCGAATAAAAGTCGCATGTAACCATGTCAATCTGAATGTACTGGCCAAATCTGACTGAAATTTCATCCGGATTGTTAAGGGTTGGTCTAACTTTTCTCTAAATCTCTTCAGTGTGCACGTGTCAAAAGATCAAATCCCATTTCAAGCTTGTGACATACACTACCAGCAGTGTTTGGAATAACGGCGTTTAAAAGAACGGCGTTAGGTAACGACGTTATTTTTTCAGTAACGCAGTAATCTAACTAATTACTTTTCCCGTCGTTACAACCCCGTTACCACTACTGAAAGTTAAATGCAGTGCGTTACTCTGCATTGATTTAATAAACTATGCAATCTGAATGGACCCCTGGCTCACACAGCAGGTGAGTAGGTGGGTTAATGACGAGATAAGCGGTTGTGATTGGCTAAGGAAGAGTCATGTGTTTCATGGTAGCCAATCAGAGCCAGTGATTTTACACACATGCCGGCACACGCGCCAGCGGCACCAAACACACACAGACACACACACACAGACACAGACACACACACACACACACACACACGCAACAGCTACACAGAGATTCGCAGCAGAGATGGCGAGTCAGGAGCAATCCGATGAAAAGTTGGCATTTTCAAGGTGGAGATATAAGCACTACTTCAAATTCA
Source organism: Carassius gibelio (assembly GCF_023724105.1). Lineage (NCBI taxonomy): Eukaryota > Metazoa > Chordata > Actinopteri > Cypriniformes > Cyprinidae > Carassius > Carassius gibelio. Next base: position 23,999,335 of record NC_068383.1, on the reverse strand, counting down.
TTGTGGTCAAAGGCAAGAACGTGCATGTAATGTGTGACAAAAACACCTTTTCTTACAAAGATAATACTTGAAGTGCAGGATAAAACTCTTGCTGTCTGTTGATGTGCAATAAATATTGAAACTTATGTACCTGTCTGTTCTACTCATTTCAACTGACTTGTGAAAACTGCTAAAAAAAAAAAAAAAAAAAAATCTTTGACGTATATCAACTTTTTATTTATTTTATTTATTTATTTATTTTTTTACAGTAACGCAAATAGTTACTTTCCCTGGTAACGAGTTACTTTTATTATAGAGTAATTCAGTTACTAACTCAGTTACTTTTTGGAACAAGTAGTGAGTAACTATAACTAATTACTTTTTTAAAGTAACGTTCCCAACAGTGATTACCAGTCATAAGTGTTTGGACGGTAAGATTGTTTAATGTTTCTAAAGGAAGTCTCTTCTGCTCACCAAGGCTTCATTTATTTGATCCAAAATACAGCAGAAACAGTAATAGTGTGAGATATCATTACAATGTAAAATAACTGTTTCCTGTGTGGATCATCATTCCTCCAGTCTTCAGTGTCACATGATCTTGAGAAATCAGAATAATATGATGATTTACTGCTCAAGAAACATTTCTGATTATTATCAGTGTTGAACACAGTATTTTGTTCAGGATTATTTGATGAATATAAAGTTCAAAAGAACAGCATTTATCTGAAATATAAAGCTTTTACAACATTATAAATGTATTTACTGTCACTTTTGATCAACTGAAAAAAAAAATCTATCTGACCCCAAACTTGAACAGCAGTGATAATATTACAGAAGCTTTCTATTTCAGATAAATGCTGTTCTTTTGAACTTTATATTCGTCAAATAATCCTGATATTGTACACAACTGTTTTCAACATTGATAATAATAATAAATGTTTCTTGAAGCTTTGGTGAGCAGAAGAGACATCTTTTAAAACATTAAAAAATCTTGCTCTAAAAAGTTCAAAAGTTCTCAAAGTTTTGACCGGTAGTGTATATGTTTGTCAGTTTATTTGAAATATCGAACTATCAACCTGATCCCTTTTTTTAGCATCAATGGAAATGATTTCATTCTGATTGAATCAAAGGGTGTCCATGTAGAAGTAGCTAGAGACAAATAACCACGCTCCTATAATAGTAGCCTCTTACTAAATCCTTTGAAAAAACAAATGAACTAATATCAAATCAAACCTAAAAATGCTCTGAGAGGCTTCATCTTTGCAGGCTTTGAGTACGGTGATCACTGCCTCAAATGGCTGCTTCTTCTTGAGGTCTGAGTTCTTCTCTAGGACCTTTAGCAAACAGATGAGTTTTGGTAAGCTGCAATGAATCTGCTGAAGGAACTATGTGGAGGAAGGACTATAAGTCGACTCACTTGTGCTAGGCGTCGAGTATGTTCCAGAACCAGGGGTCTGAGCTTCAGTTGCAGGTCTCCAACACCCAGGAGCATGTGCTCCACAAACAAGGCCAGAGAGTAAACACGCCTCCAGCCGTGTCTGAAAGTGAATAATACAATGATCCAAATGATCATACACTGATAATATTGATGAATTACAAGTATATAGCATATAGAATATAGATGCAAGCAGCAATTAAAGGTGTTCAAGCATTTAAGACCTTCATGCCCACTATGCTGTCGGGGTCTGGGCCATGACATTCTACTTTGTGCATGCAATATATAGAGCTGTTACTCACAATGGGCCATACCAAATATTTATATATATATATATATATATATATATATATAAAAGATCCGCTAAACGGCTTAATCAACTGAGATTCTTTTGATAACTTTTTGCCATGAGGGTCTCTAGATGATGCATGTGACGTTTCGAGCAAATCAGACAAACAAGCCATGATGAGTTTGAAGAAGTAGATTTTTCTATCTCAAGTATTGATTTGATTGCCAGCTATAAACTGTATAAAACTAGTGGCCAAGTTCATTCAAATTCTTACAGACCTCTGAGGCCTTGAGTCGAACATGCCCATCGAGTTTCGTTCCAATCGGCCTCCGATGACCTGTTTTATTGAGATACGCCAATGTCCTCATAAACTGTTATGGCACTTGGGACCAAGACACTGCATAACAATTCATTTGGATTAACGGTCAGGTGGTTATAACCCTTTCCATGTTGTTTTCATGTTATAGCACCACCAAGTGTTCAGTTGTCACAGATTTCTTTGTGTGACCACAAGATGAGCTCGTTCTTGAATAGAACAAGTTTGGTGAAAATATCTCAATGCTTTAAAGAGTTATAGCCATTTTAGTGAAAGTGTCCCTGCATGCCTAGAACGAAGCATCCCATCGCAAGTGTGAAACACTGATCGATTACAAATCACTTGAAAAAAGATGATTTGTAATGTTATTATAATGATTTTATAAAGTTTAAATATGGTTTCAAATGGAAATCCCTTGAAAATAACTATTTTATTGAGCAGAATGAACGGTCCTTTGCTATCTGGTTGTTTTGTGTTTTTTTGTCACACAACTTTGTTTTATATATATATTTTAAATAATGATTAGTAACTAAATTATTGCTCTAATAATGGCTATAACGAAAGAAGAAAGCTCTTACTTTGACATAGCTGCTGATTTCAGCTGTTATTTTGTCTATGGATCATTATAAATCTTAGACTTCCGCTGGCTCTAATTATGTGCAGATAAAGCATCACAGTAAGATTACATTAATTGTAATTAATATTGTAATATAGAAGAAGAACTTAAATATAATTGAAATTCAGAACAGAATTGAAGAAAATGCATTATCATACACAAACGCATCCAAGGGGTGTAAAACAAGTATTACAATAAACTATTTCTATTTCCCGCTCTAGTTAAGCCAATATTTTATCGGGTAGAAAATATTTGTAAAAATCATTATTATAAATTCTTATCCAGTAAAACAAGTATTTGAAAATTAACTGGTTAAAATGAGTGTGGATCCTGAGGTGAATTCAGAACAGCTGTAGGTGCTATCACGCAATAAATATAACAAAAATATAGAGATAACATGTTCCTTGTAGAAGCAGTGATGACAGACAGCATGTTGTCTCACTGGATGTGGGTGACCATCTGTTTGCTCTTCTCTCCGTAGTGGCGTACGATCTCCTCGCAGCAGACCAGCTCAATCGGCACCTGAAGCTTCTTCACTCGTCTAAGCCAGGACAGACTTTGAGCATCTCCATCCAGATTCTGGGGCTCCAGGTATTCAATACAGGCCACAGCAGCGTACGCATCTATCACCTGAGACACAGAAAGACGCTCAGAGGGTAGAACATCTAATCTCTGTAATACGTATCTTCATGCAAACCTCTGAAGCAGAAGAAAGCTGCAAGCACTTACAAGTTCGTTGCCCTCTCGTGCACATGGGTTATCTCGGAGCATCTGAGCTATCTCAGGCTGAATGCAGATCATCCTGTAGAGGTTCTGTATTCGGTTCTTGAAATGATGGTAGGCAGCATGAACCCAGGGCAGAGAAATGACTTCACTCTCATGTGCTTCCTGCCCATCTCTAAGCTCATTCACACTGCAAGTAAGGGCTCCACATAAGAGCTGAAAGGAAAAACAGATACACGTGAACAAGTGTGTGTGCTTGTGTATGTTGAGCATCTTTGAAAGGGTCTGACTCTCACCTCGAGGTCCACTGTCGATTTAACATTCATGGTCATGGAGATGAAATCCTGGAGATACCGGTGGAAGAACTCCATCTGCATCTCTCTGGATGCTTCAGAGATGTACCTGCCCAAGGGAGTCTTCCAAAAGAACTCTTCAAATTGCTTTAGAGTGTGTCCTGATGACAGAAATGCAAAGACAGAGTTTATACAACAGTTAGTTGTGGTTGTGGATCCTGATTGGCTGAGAGTGTTTTCCAGTCATGTGATATTCTCCCAGTATCAGCCCAGGAAGCGTTTCACTGTTTCTATCACTGCACTTTCAGCATTTCTCTCCCAGCGAGTGTCACGGTGGACGAGCAAACACTGCGTTGTTGTGTCACAGAATGTAGTTTTACCTGCGACTTGTGTATAAACAGCACATATTTGACGATTAGTTTAGATGTTTTGGAGGGTGGTCATGTGCCTAATCTCGGACAGTCCTGTGGGAATTAGCCCCTGGCTCTGATGAAGATAGTGTGAGGGATCATTCATTCTGGGTGTATCAAACACTTATTCATCTGTTACTTGTTACAGAGCAAAAAGAGATTCGGCTGAGGGCAAAGTTAAGTTTCATAACTTTATGTTTTTATTAAACTGAAATCCTGTACTTTAACTAGTGCTGCTTTTGTATTTTTGACTGAACTGTACAAACTTCTTAAACTTTTATAATGGCTAATATTGTTTAAATATTATTTCTAGAAATGTTATTTTATATAAATAACATGGCATATTTGTTATTGGGAAAGGGTCTGTTAGTGATACTTTTAGATTTCAGGAAAGTTAGCTATATTATTACACTGTTTAATGACAGCAAAGACTGTCTTTCTGAGCGAGTCAGGAGCAAAGACTAATATATTGAAAGGGACTGAAACAAGGTGGTAAACATTTAGACAATTTACAAATGCATTGACTAGCACTGTCATGGGAAATCTCCTGAACTGGGTAAAGACAAAGATATCGCTTTCCTCAGTGGACACTCAAACTGATTTAGTGATTATGAATATCAGATTGACTGAAGAATATCAGCTAGATGCAGGTAATGCACGCGCTCAGTCGATCTCTCCTTCATAATCTTCTACTCTACATAATACAACAAGCTTCAATGACGCGAATCAGCATTGCTTCATTACTAGCTCTAGCTTTAGACTTAGAAACCGAGGCTTGGGCTCAACGGTTGAGATCTGAATCCTGGCAGAAGGAAGGATTTTTTATTCATTTGCACTCTTGTGCTGTCAAACTGCGATAAACACAATATCACACTCGTAGCCCTGTGATATGGCTCTATTCCAGCTAGCTGTGATTGTCTGCGGCCTCGTGCTACGACTGAACCACAGGCGTGCTGATATAGAGCCGTATCGCACGACTACGAGTGTGATATTGCTTATTAAAGGAACTGGAAAAGAGTCTAACTAACCACACTAATTTACAGCAACACTAAGTAACTTTTTTTGTGTTCAAAATTGACAAAAGTTATATAATGAGTGAGTACATCATGAATCCATTTTCCAAACCGTGTTTTTGTCCTATCCTGAATCATTATGGTACAGCTGTAATAAGTGTTTATATCGGGACTATTTCAGACCTGTCGGGTCTCTACCGCAGTGGAATAACACAGGACCTGTGCGACTCGTCATAGACATGAACCAAGAGAAGTAGCTCTGGCTACAGTGTTCGTCCGCAAGATGCATGCAGATTGTTTAGTAACCGCTAGAGCTCCAAAAGTTACATAGTGTTGCTTTAAGCATGATAGCTCAGGAAAAAAACATAGCATAAAAAAGAAAGATATGCAAATATCCACAGAAAAATACCTTCTCGCTGCAAGGCATGTACCCAGAGGTCCTCTAGAACATCTTTAATTCTCCAGCTGAAAGGCATGGTGCAACCCATGTTCCTGTGAACTGCAATGTAGTTCTGAACCAAGATCGTCGAGCTGTTGAGATAGATAATAATGAGATTGCTTTAAAGTGAGAAACATACTGTACAATACACTGTGTTAATGTAGATGCCAAGGCTTAAGCAATGCATTGTAAGTATGTGATCATGTTTTACACATTTAAACATGTTCTTCCTTTCCATTGGAGACGGCAATTTACCTTTGCGTTACCAAAAGGTTCAGTGCCATTAATGTTAACATTCGAAACTAGCTATAAACATATCAACTTTAACTTTCTGAAATGGTTTGAAATACCAATCGTTGACTTGAAAGAAGAGAACGGACTGCAATAATGATGAGAATGCAACGCATATTTGCCTTACATAATGAAGTGTTGTTGGAAACACTGTGGAACGAAACTAAATAAAGCTTGTGTAGCTACGAGCATTAGTGGACTGGCATAGATTTGTTTTAGGCCAAAAGGCTTACCAAATGCTTCTTGAAATCAAATGATCACATACTTGTTTTTCAAACTTGTGTGAGGAACGTTCAGTAACATGACATCTCCAAAAATATTCAACCACAGTTTCTTCAAGGATTCTTCAGAGTTCGTATCCAGCAAGAGGTCTAGATTGCAGTCACGGTCAATAACCGAAACAAGCTGCGCCAAGAAGGGAGTCACTACCGCTTGAATTCGCCTCCACAGGGCATGTCTAAAACACAAAAATGAACAAATATTGACAGTAAAAATGTTTTAGGTATTAGGTATAGAGTTTCACAAAACACTAATAAGTCAAAACAACAAGGTTCTACATCAACATCTTAAATACAATCCAAAATACGATGCAATTTACACCCTCTCTTTACACTTACCTAAAAGTCCCACCCTCCTGCAAGGCATCAATATTTAGTGCTTCCTTGGAGACCCAGCTCTTGGCAGCGATTGTGTTTTCATCGTGAGCCATCAATAGAGAATGAATTCGCTTCTTTAATGTTTTCAGAAATTCAGCTGGTAACACAAATATGTAAATATGAGTAACCACTTAGAGGACAATTAATGAAAGTTTTAAATAATACCAGAAAGGGCGATAAATCTCACCTTGTAGAGCCTCATTGTCAGCCAGGAGCGTGAGCAGAATCTGTACTCTCTTGGTGCTGCGAGTGCCTGTCTCGGTCTGATCTCTTAGCATGCCGACTGCACTCTGAACACAGCTACGCACCAGCGCTGTGGTGTCCACAACATCCTCCCAGCCCTAGAGAACACAAGAAATTACCTAACCGAGCTCAACAGGGTGACAACAGTAACACAAGTATCCTGTACTGAAAATACATTGCTGTTGTTGAGGTTATTGTCTTCTACGTCCATCTTCTCTTCTTCTCCTTCTTCTGCATACATTTCCTCAACCTCCATATCTGCAAGCGGTTACAATTATTTGGATTGTTTGAGAATGATGATCATCCTTTAAAGAGAACTCTCAATATTTGATTTAGAAAATAAACCGACTTCACCTTCAGGCTCAGCTACTTTCTCTGCTTTCTCTTCAAACAACTGGCTGATGGTCAGACACTGCAAGGCTTTTATATCAGAGACGATATCTTTGGATTTTCTGAGGTCATCGATGTGGACGGACTTCCATGGGCCTTATTAAAGGAATTTTTAATGAGATTTTCTATAAAACAGTTTTTGTCAGTGATGCAATCAAACTCGTCTTACCACCATGAAATCCAATGTAAGAAGTTCCACCATCCATTCTTGGCAGTTTAGTGATGAAGTACATAAAAATCTTCCCATAGCCCTCTTTCCTGAATTTGTTGATCTCATTGATAGAAGAATACCTGGAAATATATTTCAAGTTTAAATAATGCTTTTTTTTATTTTATTGCATTTACTGAACAAACAAAATGTGCCACCAGCCGCATTCAACTCACTTCGCAGATGCAATGACATTTAAACTTGGGGAGCCTTCATCATAATCGGTTTGGATGATTAGTATCTTGTCCCCGGTGGTGTTTTCCAAATAATTTCTGAATACAGAAAAAGGGTTTCAATTCATTTAATTAAGAATAAGTGTGCATTTTGTTGTGATGTGATATAATGTAGTGATATTGTGAGCACAATACTTGATTTTCTTGAGGAATGAGTGTTCTGTGTCAAACTGCTGTAGAGAGAGGAGCTCTACGTTTTGGACCATGTTCTGTAGCTGTTCAGTTTCAGCTGAGGTCAGAAGCCTTGAGAAAGTAGTAACCTAAAGGGTTAGGGAAAAGATTGCAAGTTTAGTATGCAACGATTTTTCTCAAAAAGACTGAAATGTTATGGATTTTTCTAGAGCAGTGGTTCTCAACCTTTGTCTCCAAACCCCCATCTATCCCTCATGTAGACTAAGATTTCTCAGTAAGTTCTATCCAACAAAATATTTTACATCTTGACATAGCTTATAAAAATTATAATCATTATAGAAATGTTCATGACTTTTTAAATTTGTATACATTTATATTACTTTTTTCCAGGTCTAGATATCACACTTTTAAAATTCTGCCATATATATCGAGGTTTTCAAAGACCTTAAAAGGGAGAATTGTTGAGGGAATAAAATATCCTTTTGATTTTTAGCTGGTTTGGCTTATTTTAAAGCTTGTTTTAAACCATCTTGTGATCCCCTGATTCAGAACCACTATTCTAGGGTAATAGTCAAAGTATTGCTTTACCTCTGTGAAAAAGGCATTGCTAGGCCCTGCTTGCTGAATGTGAGAAAGGATGAAGTCAGCAAGTGAGCTATGCTTCTGCTCTTCAAAGTATACCCTTGACAAGAGATCACTTTCTACACTGGAGAGGGAAGTGCAGTCAAGCCGAACCACGGCGTCTGGTGTGGCACAGTTCAAAAGGATCAATTTGGCCTCATCTAAGACTCTAGGATCTGAGAGCTCCACTTTTCCTTTGAGCTGTTCTGTAACTTGCAGTACAACAGACGCACATGTGTCCGAGTGGTAGCCAATGAAAGCATCAGCTGGATGATAATGACGTGCTTGGGGAGCAATTGAGTGCTTGCTTCTAGCAGAAATGAAGAATTTAACCCACAGTTCAAGCTTCTCAACAAGGTCCTTTTGCTCACTCCTTAGTACAGTATTGATGTCAAGATAATGTTTCTCCAATCTGTTGATCAATGGAATGGGAAACTGCTTATACACGACGCCCTTCTCCTCAATGACAATGAGCCTGAAATCCTTGTGCACTCTACATTTGACTCTGTGGGTTCCAAGCCCCAAATCCACATATTTCTGACCTCCAAGGGTAACGTAATATTGATTGAGAGCATCATACAAGCTTTCGTACAAGTTCTGCAAGTTCAGAAGAACGATGGTTTGACCAGTTTCCATACAAATCTTAACACGATTAATGTTGCGACATATCTGAGTATACTCCTGGTCTTTTGGAAAGCTTGATCCAAAGATGATCTCTGGGTGACATTGGTCTGAAAAAAACGTCTGCTGTAGAATTCGAAGGGCTGCATAGTTTTTGGTCAGAACAAGCAGGTATCTGCACTCCTCATCTTGGCCAATGGCTGTGATGTTCTCTCTTACAAGCTCAATGGCACTGATATTCTCAAGCTTCGGTGTGATATTTAGTCTGCTGGTGAAAACTGTGACAGCATCCACATTATCCTTGCCACTGAAGTTCCTTAGCACAGCCTTCACAATCTGGTCTGCACTAGGCTTCTGATTAGAAGCTTTGACCACAGCAAACATCATCTTTATCAAGCTGTAATAGTCTCGCAGACCAAAGAAACCTCTTCCCTGCTTCTTACAGATGTTCAGGTAAGCACGGGCAAACGGCTGAAAGAAATCTCTCAACCTTTCAAGGATCATGGCATCTGAGGAACATATTCCTTTTGCACTCTCAATCAACTCCTTTTCATCGGGATCACCACGTGAAACAAATATCCCTCTGTTCATCTTGGCTGGGTCCAAAGCCCAATTTGAGATACCAATGAATCCCACCTTCTTGTGAGGTACTGGCTGATCATCTATGCATCCCTCTTCCAACAAAGGATGTAAAGTTTTCAGAGGCATTTTCTGTGAATCTTCAGCCAAGCCTATCTCATCTAGTACTACCACTGAGACATACTCTGTTAAATTCTTGCCTTCCTGAAAACGAGCACATTGCTTGAATGTATTGATGATCCCCTCTGGTGTAGAATGAGGACTGCACTGAAAGGAAACAAGATGGATCTGCTTCAGTTTTCTAAACAAATCCGAATGGGCTGCTTGGCCTTGCATGCCATCTGCAACCAGAGTTTTAGACAAGGACTTGGAGCTTCCAGGTTTTCCAACCAAAAAGAGAGGTATTCGTAGTTCAATGCAAATCACCATCATGAAGACATTTTCCTTCAGGGCATTGTTTCGAGCAATGGTTGCACCCATTGGAACTCCACTCAAAAATAGATCCTGAACAACTGAGATCTCCTGCATCACTTTCACTGGGCTGTAGGTCTCTGGAAGGTACCTGCAAATTTTTCTTCTGTATTTCTCTTTATCCTCCAAGCAGGCATGGTAACACACACCAACCGCCATAAGTAATGACCAAAGAACTGGGTTTTTTTCATCAGTGTTCCTCTGATTTTGATCATTTCTCTCTGTCCGCTGAATACTTTCAAACTGCTCAAGCTCTGAGATTATCATTGGGTAGTTATGGTAAAACCAGCCAAAAACTTGCATGCAACGCTCTACATCTCTCAGACTCACAAAACTACATTCATCCTGTCTTGTTCGCATATACATCTGTGAGGCTGAAAGAACATCAGTGATGGTTGTGATGTAATCTGAACTAATGGCATGGGTTTCAACTACCCTTTCGACTATTTGCTTGATGTACATTTTCTCAGTATTGTCATTGAGCTGTCCAAAGTCCCAAACTAGTGGAATCATGCTAGGTGGTAAAGCCTGCACTCTGTACACTAGCTGGCGAAGTGGAATGGATCCAAGTTTTTCATCCGTTTCCTCAGCTCGAACTCTGTATCCCAAACCAGCTGACTCCAATCTCTTGATCATTACGTCTGTATGTTTTCTGTATGGGTTGCAAGCAGCAATGATTTGCAAGCCAGTGTTACCTGTCAAATGCTGTCCATCAGCAGTGTTGTCACAGAGGATTTCCTTAATGCTGCTAATGGCCTCTGTTGTGTTTGCTTCATCAAAAAACAACACAGAGTCAAAGCCATAATCCAGCTTGTTTCTTAATGCCATGGCCTCAGCTTCTCTTACTTTGGTGTAAATCATGTCTGAACTTGTCCCTCCATGAACCTTGACTAGCTTCATGTTGTCTGTGGCAACTCCACATCTGTGCATCTCACAAAGGAATTTGATTAGCCTGGTCTTCCCACATCCTGTCTCACCCATGATTATAACAGGAATCCCACAGCGGAAGCGCATGTGAATTGCCAACATTTTCAATATGTTGTCTGTGGTGAGCTCGTATGTTTCATCTGGATCAAGAGGCCACTGTATTCCCAACACCCTGGAAAGTCTCTCGATTTTCTCCCATCTTGGGAGCTGGTCATAATCGATATTGAAAGGAACCCTCTGTAGTTTAAGGCCCTCGTAGAGCTCTTTGGTCATGATGTTCGGCTTGATCACTCTTTTTGTTGATGGATCAATAGCATCAATCCCATTCTGTCCATTTGGCTGAAGATGAAAGCCAATGAATGTCATAGACTCATGGTCATCATTGAAGAAAATGTATGGATGTGGTTCTGACTCCCATCGTTTTCTTATCCTAAAGGGAGCTAGATCCTCTTCATTGGCAGAAGAAAGGTCATTGTGCAGTCTCCCTGGACTCTGGTCAGAGATGCTAAGTGAAGGAGTGGCAAAATCCTTTGCCATGAGAATCATGAAATCAACAACAAAAGTTTTGAATCCCATCAGAGTATCCCCTATGAAAGACACATCACAGAAAACCGTTCTCTCACAATCCCGAAGTTGTAAGTTCAGGAACCAGGCAAAATTCCGCAACTCTGCCCAAGAGGGGTCTATGATGCCGCAGTACACAAACAGCATCTGCAGGCATTCAACATGAGTGCCCTCAATTCCTTGGTACATGAAGGCATCCAAATTGACACCATTGTAGAAACGTTGCAGGTACTGATAAGGGCGCTGGTAGGCCTCACTTCGGAACTCTTGGTCATCCATAAGGGGATCACCATCCTCCATTATTGATGGATCTTCCCGCATTCTCATTTCCAGCTCAAGTACCTGTTTGGGAGGACGGCAGTAGATACTTGGAAACACATCCAAGAAAGCAGATGGGACTTTTGAACCCTACCAAGAAAAAGGCAAATTAATTAATGAGGCATTTATCTGATTAATGACAAAATGCGATTTAATTAAATAATTTATATCAATTTACTTACTGCACTTCGGTCATTTCGGGATGTGCTGGCATCAGGTCTCAGGATCTCGATGACATACAAGTGCTTATTACTGCTTTTCCACATGTTTCCTTCGGAGTCCATGAGGTATCCAAGAATCAACAGCCTGAACAGAAATTCATGAAGTCCTTTTTTTACCTGTAAGTATATAAAATATACATAAAAAAACAGCACAAACATTTCTTTCTATGTTTTAATTGAATTAAATAAATAAAGTAAAATCAGGTAGCTACCATAGTGGTGACATCAAAATGATAGACTGAAAGCTCCTTTTTCTTGTGGCTGTTGAGCAAGGACTGAAGGATGACGTTTTCATCAATTCTTGAGTCAATTAACCTGATGCACTTCAGCTGCGAAGGCTTCTTGGTGATCCTCTTCAATTCCTCATACATTCTTTTAATGTAAAGTGATTTTCCTAAAATGAACCACACAGATATAATTCTGCATCTTACACATTTTGCATTTCTCTTTTATTCCGGTAGGTGTACTTTATATAGCCAACTAACATGAATTCTGAAAACGAACTAATTTAAATCCATTACTTGAATGTGTACTCACCAACTCCTGATCTTTCTGAGGATACAATTCCCACACATTTTTTGTCTTTGAACACAGCAGCGGCACTGGATATGTCAGCTGGGACTGTAAAGTGCTTACCAAGGTATCGCTGAATACTGATCATTGGTTCTTGGGGAATCAAGTGCAATCTAAATTGACTGAAAGCTGAAGGAAGGTATGTATGTTCTCTATTAGAGCTGCAGACCAACACCAGCCTGTAATCATTTCTGCTCTGTGCATTTTGATGCTGAAAAAATTGCTCCACTTTGTAGCTCACTTCGTAGGTAAGCTGGTCCACATAGAGCATTGTGTATATCTTCTTTCCCGAGTAGCCAGCAGAAAGACAGCGCCTGAGGAAAAGTTCCACTTCTTCAAATGGAGTGGAAGCACTACAGAGGAGTACTTCATCATAGGTTGGTAGAGGCTCATTCTTGCTGCTCATGTAAATTGAAATGCATGATATCAGAATTTCTTCAGAAGGGCAGATGATTAGATTTGGTCTTCCAGTAACCATTCCATTTGGAAGATCTCTCTGAATTTTCCTTGAATACCAATCACCCTGATTTTCACTGGGGCTGTTGGCCAATATTTCAAGAAGATATCCAAGACTACTGACATCAAGGGAGTCTGGCAGAAAATTCTTCATGTCTCGCATGTAAGCATTCCAAATCACGTCTAGCTTTTCTGACCCGTTAGCATTCTCCAAATGGCTTTCGAAGTCATCAAACAATGGGCATGGCTCCTCAGTACTATCATTTTCAATCACACTGGGGACTTCAACAAAAGTTTGGAAGTCTAAGTCATCATTTTGCTCAGGGCCCTTGTTAATTACTTCATACTGAAGCCTGTGCCAAGCCTTTCTTAAATCTGAAGTGGAGCAGTTAGGTTTGATAAAGGAGAGCATCATAAGAACTTGATCTTCCATTGCAGTCACATTGTTCTGGCTGAGCTGACGGCACATGTAGACTACTTGTTCTGCAGTGTAATAGTTTAAGTAGTAATGCTGAGATCTCTGCTTGTCCATAAACACTTTCCAGAAGCTTAGGCATCTCTCTATTTTCTTACAGACTTCAGGCAACTGTTCTGTGACATCACCTTCCACCATGATGGCACTGACAACACTCCCTAAGTTGAAGTTCATTATGATGCATGCATCTTTACTAGTACTGTTGATTTTTGCCTCCCAATGTCTAAACAATGGATTTCCAGCAACAAACAAATCAATAAATGCTGAGGCCAACCTCTGTACACTGGCAAAGACCTAGAAACAGGGAAGAAGTTAATTCAGGAATAGTTACAATAGCTATGGTGAAAAAAAAAAAAAACAGCTAAAAGTTGAAAGGTCACCTCTGAAAACTGATCGACTTCACACTGGCCTTGATCTCCTTTTCCAGACATTAGCATCAATTTATTCTGAAGATCCCTGAGGTCATCAAGAGAATAAATGCGTGTCTCACAGCCCTCATCATGCTCTTCCATAATTTGAAGCTTCAGAATATTTTCCAAGCATAACTGGAAAAAAGCAATATTTATGGGTAGATTTTACCGAAATATTATCTGCATCAATTAGGCTATTTGATGATGATAAAGACAGATGATAAAAATAAGCATTGTGCTAATATGCCATCTCATTGCTGCTGAAGGAAACTCTTCTAAAATGTAGCTTAAGCTGTGTTTTGGACCCTAATAACTGGTTTTGTAGCTGGCCCAAACTAGTTAGTTAGTAAATTACTGGATTATCAGCCTGGATGGGGACCTGGATGAGCTGGTAGACCATCTTGGTCTAGCAACAAATTAGCTGCCATTTTTGTACAAAATCAGCATGACCGCTTTTTACCCCACCCAATTTTTTTCAAGCAAGGAACTTGATCAAGATGACCAGGTCTCTATTAACTGATAGTCCTGCTTGTCAATTGCTCAAACTTGCTTGGACTAACTAGAAACCTGATTTTCCCTGCAAGGCCCGTGGCCAAGATGATCATCCAGCTGGTCAACCATCTTGGACCAACTAGAAACCATTTAGTAGCATGTTCCAAAACACACCACATTAAATTGATTTTAAGTAAAACAATCAAGCACCATATTAGCAAATATTCATGTGTAATTCAACATTTCTGTGCTACATGTATTTGAATTCAAACAGTAATGACAAACCTTCTTTTGGTTTTGTGCACTGATGACATAGATGCCGTTTGTGTTGATAGCTGATGCCAGAGATAGAGAGGACAGCTCCACTGACCCATGGCTGTCCTTGACTGTCTTCAACCATTCTATGTGTCTTGCAGAGTCACACTGAAACAGAAAGAACGTTGGCGAACAAAAATAGGAAGAATCTGGTTTTCTTCATTTGGTTATCAATGCTAGCAGATACTCTTACCAGTTTTTTGGGGAGGTTGGTGTCATTATCAAGTGCCTTCCATAGTTTTTTCAGCATATCTTTAAAAAGCCTGAAGTCAGCATCTGGCTTTAAATCATAGAGCATTGAGGAGTAGCCAAGAACGGCATCATGAAAACAGGCCACACGATCTACATCCAAATCATTCTCTCCGGCAGAGATGGAAGCCAAATCCACAAAGACTTTCAACTCATTGATGTCTGAAGTGATAAAGATGAATAACATTTGCTTTCAAAAGAGCATTAAAATAATGAAAACACATTCCATTACCTGTGCAAAACTTTTAATTTACCTTCAAGAGCCTCTTTAACCCACATAACAAAGTTCTTTCTGAGGCCAAGCTCCTTAAGGCACAGTCTACGGGAATCGGTGATGTCCACAAGCACAGTTTTTGCCTGCATCAACTCATTGTCAATGCTGTCAAGACGCTCTTGTTTAAAATCCAACTGTGTCTAAAGGGAAGAAAGCCTCATGGATTTACCATACCCCTTACTTATTTTAATCAAAATGCATTTATTTAAAAGGAAGCATACTGGCAAAAAATTATGTGACTTACAGTAACAAGCAACTTCTCCAAGACTTGAAAGTCTCCTGTCAGGCAGAGCGTCTGTTTAACCATCATGACCACCTGAGCTGACTCTACTGCCAGATGAAGCTCATGGTACTGCTCGATCTGCTGGATTCTTGTCTGGACCCAGCGCTGGTTATCACTGAGATCCAGTTTGCACATGATTGCAACTTCCGCTGCCAGATCTTCATATTTTCCCTTGTAGGCTTTGAATATTACATCAACATCTTCAAAATTTATGCTACCATCTTTCAGCCTTGTGTATATGTTTCTGTAGGTAACGTGACATTGTTCGAAAATTTCTCTGTTAAGATCTTCGAGTGTGATGTCCGTTTCCTCCTCATTGGCACTCTCTGCAAACTCTTTTGCCTCGTTCACCCAACATGATCTGAAAATTAAGCTGTCTTTATAGCTATTTAGGACCTCTGCCATAGATCGAACATCATCATCAAGCTCAAAGTAGGTGACTACTCCTGACACTGGAGAGGAAATTTGATTTAATGAATGAACGTCCATGAACATGTCCAGGTCCATCTCATCTATGTCAATATGGTGTTTTTCTTCCAACCCTTCAAAATCAACTGTAAATCACAACAAATATTATAATATGAATCTCTGTATAAAAACAATATGTTATAATCAGGTGTTCAATCGACAGCTTTTACCCAGCACATGCTCCTCTAGACTGCGGCACATTGTAATGAGAGACTCCACCAGTGCACTCTCGTGACTGATAGCCTTCAGCTCCTCTTGTCTCGACTGAAGAAGCCTCTTCATGGCGTTGGTGTCCTTGTAATGTTCATTTTCACAAAAACACTCTGGAAAAACAGTAGGGACATGACTCTTCACATTATGGTATGCTAAAAGGGTAAAATCTTAAAAAGTGTGAGGTATTTTACCTAAATTAAGCAGCTCAAAGAACGCAGTCTTCTTCTGCAGGATGAGTTTTAGTAGCTTTATCTTTATTTTCCCTGTTACAAGTTGGTTTAAGATGTTTGTGAATAATGATGTTGCCATCGCTAATTTCTCTTTAGCTTCTTCAGAAAGCTTATCGATCAGTTTTTCATCAGCACCTGCAGCCAGAACATAAATTATATCTTTGTCATCATACTGTTTCTGTCTTTAAAAATAAAAAGACATGTGGAGGGATACCAGATAAATACCATGAAGCTGAAAGATATTTTTGGCTGCTGTCCAGCCCAGAAGATGCTTGAGAACAACTTCTTCCTGATAGGTTCCTTTGTCATCTCTTGGCCAGGACTTTAGGATGATGGTAGACACAAGATTTCCAAATTTCCAGTTTATCCGTAATTTACTGAATCTCTCAAAAAGTTTCCCCTCAGATTTAGTCTGTTAAAAAAGAAGTTTGTTCAGAAAGTTTACGTTTGTATGCTTCCCATATGCAGTCCCCATACAAAAGACAATACTACATCTGTTTTAATATTATTATATTATATGTATATGTATATTGTTTTGTATAAGATGTACATTATAAAATATAACCATTATTAGTATAGTATTATTATTATAAAAAATGCATAGAACTTATAATGTGAAATATTTGTTGTCTCTGTGCTATTAACAAAAAACTAATTTTCTCAAAAATATTGAAGCATTTATTTTAAAATGCAGTGCAGCATAGTGCAGAGCTATAAGCGTGCTGATTGGCTGGCCTGCGAGAACTGCATGAACCTATGGCGAGGCGGCGTAGCTGTGCGAACCAATCAGTGTTCGTCCCGCCACGAGCGAGCTGTGCCCGCCATAATGGGCGGAGCTGTCTCACTCCTTCATAGGCTTCTAGGTGACCAAAACTTGCTGGTCCAGAAAGTTAGCAAGACAATGTTTAAAATAGTCCAAGTGACTACAGTGGCTCAACCATAAGTTTATCAAGCGACGAGAATAGTTTTTGGGTGCCAGATTGTCCTGTTCGCCTGAGTGAGGAGGTCTTCTCTCAGCGGTATGTGCCAGGGAGCTGTCTCTATCAGCTGTATCAACACGGGGAACCATGTCTGGGTCCGCCAGAGAGGAGCTATTAGGAAGACAGCATGCTTGTTCTCCTTGATCCGTTCAATGGCCTGAGGGAGCATCGAGACCGGAGGGGATGCATAAGGGGGAAGGCTGGGCCATTTGTGGGCCAGCACATTACTGTTCTTCTAGAAGAATGTTGGGCAGTGAGAGTTGTCTTCTGAGGCGAAGAGTTTACCTCTGCCCTCCCGAAGACACTCAAGATTGGTTGAACTGTTTGGGGGTGGAGAGACCATTCCCCTGAGGGAACATTGTCTCGAGATAGCTGTAAACCAGCCTTGGTTTACCATGATGTGAAGGCGGCTGTATCGCAAAGCATGAGCCGGAACTCGGGGCATCAGTCAACGCTGCAGGGGGCGCACATTAGGCCTAATTGGAGTACTGACTATGCAGAGGCCATAAGGCCCAATGTCCTTGGAAACATTCTGGGGGGGAGGTAGGATACCGCTTTGAATGATGCAGCCAGCCGTTGAATGGAGAGAGTGTGCTCTGGCATGAGCCAAGCTCTCATATGAACAGAGTTGAAAACTGTTCCCAGGAAGGTTATTTGCTGGCTGGGGAAAAGTTGATCCTGAGCCCCAGGCATTCTAGATGGCTGAGGAGCCAGGATTTGTGATTTTGTAACTTGGCCTCCGACTGGGCCAGAATGAGCCAGTCAACGAGGTAGTTCAGAATACACATTCCCCACTGACTCAGGGGAGAGAGAGCTGCATCCATGCATTTCGTAAATGGATGAGGTGCCAATGACAGTAAATGGCAGGACTGTGTACTGATAATCCACACCTTCGAAAGTGAATCTCAAGAACGGTCTGTGGTGGGGGGCTATCTGGATGTGAAAGTATGCATCTTTCATATCCATTGACAAAAACCAATCCCTTGGGCGAATCTGCAACAGGATTTGTTTGGATGTTAGCATTCTGAAAGGCCATCTCATGAGGGCTTTGATCAGGTCTGAGATCCAGAATAGGCCTGATGCAGCCATCATTTTTCGATATGAGGAAGTAACGGCTGCAGAAGCCTGACTCAATCTGTGAAGGGGGAACTCTCTCTAACACTTCGGTGTGGAGGACGTGAGCCACGTTTCTTCTTACCAATGTGTTGACTATGGCATGAAAGCGAGGACTGCGAGCGAATTGGAGCGAGTAACCTCGTATCATTGTATTCAGTACCCATTCTGACACATCGGGAACCAGCAAATGAAATTAGGCTGGCTGCTTCAAAAGAGGGGCACTGGTCTGTTTTGGTGAAGAGCACTGGCGAAAAATATCTTTGTGGAGGGAGTGAGGCACACAGGGTCTTTCTCCAAGGTCCCTGAGAGGTGAGAAACAGGAAGGCGCGAGGGGCGGGGTCATTCTCTGAAAAGAAAGCTAGCCATGAGCGCAGAGAGGAGAGCAGCATGCTGCCGCAGGGAGAACAGCCGCCGTGTGCAGTTTCTGCATGGATTTTGCCCAAGCAGAAATACACTCACTGTGCTCGTCTGTGGGATGCAGAAGTGCTCTGCCCCTGCCACAGTCTGCAGTCAGTTTGCCTTTTATGTGATATGAGCTTTTTAATGGAAGCAGCGAATCATCAGATAACGGCGTCGAGTCAGAAGTGCTGAGCAGTAGGCCGCCGTCCGCTGAACTACTGATGCAGATTCGCTTCGTTCTGCTGCTGGGCTTGTTCAGCGGTGAGAAGGAGTTCAAGCTGGAGAAGATCAGTGAAGAGGTGAGTCATCGCTGGAGGAGAATAAATCAGATGTCTATGGTGAAATGGGTCGCTTATATAGTTAGAAGCTCCGCCCATTATGGCAGGCTCACCTCGCTTGCAGCGGGATGCACACTGATTGGTTCGCACAGCTACGCTGCCTCGCAATTCGTCTGTGCAGTTCCTGCAGCCCAGCCAATCAGAACGTTTATAGCTCTGCACTATGCTGGCTGTGCAGCTGGACTGCGTTTTAAAATAAAGGCTTCAATATTCTCCAGAAAAAGCAGTTTTCCCATTGCATCTCTCAAGACGCAATACGAGTTGAAATTGCAAATTGCTTAATTGTAAATTTTATAAAAGTGCTTCATATGATCTGTACTTTATATTTACAAGTCTTCTGACACTTCTAAAGCCAACATTCAAACCATTATTCTTTGAAAATCAACTGCCTTGGCCTAACCAGTACATTATTTTAAATTTATTGAGTTGTATTCCACAGAAAAAAAATCATATGTTTCTAGAATGACATGAGGACGAGTAAAATATGATCATTTTCATTTATTTAGCGAACCATTTCTTTAAACACTTCAAGCCAGAATGTATCCACTAAATAAATGTTGTGGGTCCAAATAATCTTCAGACTGGACATAGCTTTCTAATGTCCTAATTTCATTGTATTAAATTTTCCAATGTATGTTTACATGAAGCTGGATGACCCATGATGTCAGTGAGAATGAGGTGCAAGACCTGTACCTGGCATATCGTGGTAACAGCCTGGAGAGCACACTTCTCTACACTAGCCACCAAAAAAGGATGGGAGCCGTTTAGTTCCTCAATCTTTGAGCAATAAACCTCAATTTGATCAAGATGATCTTCCTAATAAGAGTAAAAACAAATAGTTTTGCATGTTTACAAATACAGAAAGAGACACATTAAAATACGTCAGTGAAGGTTGTCACAATTGTTGCAGTTCCACCAGAATCTCTGTTGTTTACGATGTTCTGTCTCAAAGGAACATGCCACCGTTTTTTTTAATAGTCTCCCCTAGATTTAGATAGGTGTGCAAAAGCATTTTAGTCTCAGTACATGCATTAACTTAGTCTAGTAGAGCCACCGCTAGCTTAGCTTAGCATAGTGAACGGAATCCTATGTTGCCGGAGAGCATGTCGAGAATAAAAGTTAACCAAAAAAAAAAAAGAAAACCTTTACCTAATTACTTCTTGTGGCCAGCTCTTCACAACAAGTACAAATAGCAATGCAGATTAAGACTAGGCGATTTCCTAGGCAGATATGCTACTTTGAAGCACTTAGTGTAGTCAAATGACCCGGGACTTCGGTACCAAGTCGGTACTAAAAAAATAAAAATGTGGCGGTACCAGGTTTCTTTAAGCAGCGGTGGTACGGAGGACCCGGTCAATCCGGTTCTTGACGCATACAGCGCTATGATTTCCGCAAAGCAGAAAACACGGACGGAATCTCAAAACCCAGTCATGAAAATTAAACTTTCATTTTAATATGGACGGTCACCGAATTTTTTCATGTTAAATTAATAAAATCAAATCTCCATATGGACCAGTATCTGTAAATGTTATGCAAAAGTTGGTTGAAATCTGCATCCTGCATGTTCTGTGTGCATGTCTCTGTGTGAATATATGAATGGTTTGTTTACTACATAGACTGAAGCGTGGGTCGCTTGCAGTAATGAGGACATAAATACATAAACAACATCACCAGAACTGTTCTGAGTAACTTCACAAGCATTTTACCCTTTCATTTGAGTAAAACCAGTGTCAATTTAAAGGTATTCACGGCACCCCGTCAAAACAACACTCTACATTGCCAGTAAATCACTCACATATGCGACTATATTTTACTCTGGACGACTAAATGATGTCTATTGTTAGCCACTGGCTAATAAATTCTTAGATTTTACTCGCCAGTGTGTGTGTTCAAGGCTATTATAGGCTATGATTAACACATGTTCACTCGCTGAACACTGACTGAGCGCTTCAGAGTTCTCTCTCCATCAAGTGATCTGAACTTTTCAGTTCATCTCAATGGACGCACAGCGCACCTGTATTTGATGATCTGTAAACTCTGTGTGAAGGCGCACGACTCACCGTCGCTTTACTGATAGCACTGTTTCTCACACATGCAAAGAGAGAGAGAGAGAGAGTCTTACCACGCTGAATCGACACGCTATATGTAAACTAGATTATTTGTTGTCTTCTCCTGTCAAAATAATGCAGTTCATTTAGAATTATTCAGCTATTTGGAAAACGCAATATGCCGGTTTCTCTGGTTTCTCTGGCTGGCGCTCATACCATCCCTGTTTTGATTTCAGCAAATCAGTTTGACCGAACGCAGACAACGTGATATTCATGAACCCAGCAGCTCATCAATCCACAGTGCAATGTATATTGATAGTATAGTAGTAGAATTAGTATTAGTATTATTTTTTAATAATAATTTATATGATCTATTACTATTTTTTTACAGAAACCCTCAATGAGAAAAATATCTTAACAGTCTTAAGTTCAGTTAAAATGACAAATATGCATTCATACATGGTTATCAAGTTTTAGTTATAATCAGTAAAGTTCTATCATTATATAGTGCTTAATACCATAATTTAATGCTTGACTGACTGATTAAGAAGCTAAGAGTTAAGAAGCTGTGCCATTTTACAAAGATAAGCTGATTGGAATCATGTGTGTGTGTGTGTGTGTGTGTGTGTGTGTGTGTGTGTGTGTGTGTGTGTAAAATAGTATATCAGTCTGGCGAGTAAACAAAAAATGTTAATAGCCACTGGTGATTATATTGCCAAGGTGTGCGTAGAGGGTTGCAAAAATAAAAGTAAATTTTTACATAAAGGTATTATGCTAGAAATATCACTATTATTTAGTAAAATGTATGTAACAATGTTACTACTGTTGAAAAATTAATAAAACTTTATTTTTTAATTAGATAAATAACACAATATTTCTCCCAAGTTTTAATTTTAATAGCAAATCCCCTCTATTTACCAAAAAATAAAATGTGTTTAAATTTCAGCAATTAAAAGACAAAATAAATTTGGGTGAAACTTGTTTACCGTTTTTCAATTATATTACTTGTAGAAAAACTTTAAACACAATTGTAGTTTTATTTTTAGTGATAAAAAGTGTGGGTAGCACTTTATTTTACAGTCCTGTTCCTCGAGTACATACTATGCACTTATTATAGTAATTACAATAACTATGTAATAACTAGGTACTAACCGTGAACCTACCCCTAAACCTAACCCTACCCCATGTAGTTACCTTGTATTACCAGAACGTTCTTAGATAAATACACTGTAAGTACACTATAAGTACATGTTAGTACACGTACTGTAAAATAAAGTGCAACCTAAGTGTGTTATTAGCATATTTTTGTGTTTTGCTTTGGTACCGAGAACAGTGTATTTTCAATGGTATCGGTACCGAATACTGAAATTTTGGTACCGTGACATCATGGGCGCAGAGATATCACGCATGTGCCCAAAGTAGCAGTGCTTCGCCTGTGCTTCCCCCCAATCAGGGATGTAGTGGAGGCTAAATGCACGTAAACGCCGTTTAAACACCTCCCAAAATTCAGAAATAGCGTTTACCCACCTCCAAAGTGCGTTTATCCACCTCTAAATTGAGTTTATCCACCTCTAAATAGCCTACAGTTCCTATGACATTTTAAATTAAGCTTATGTCGTTTTATTTAATATCTTTCATTATTAGTTTCATAGGTTGTTTGTTGTTAAAGATGAAGTCTTTCATATTGCGCTGCTACTCAGTGTTGACCAATGCTTGCGGTGTTGCCAGTAGTGGGAAGTTCGGATCATTTTACTGACTCGGATCTTTGAGTCTCGTTCAGCAAAACGAACTAATCTTTTCTCTTGCCGTCTCTATGGGTCTGACAGGAAGAATAAAAGACTCAGACCTCACCTGTCGATTCAGAACCAGGCGACAAGGAAGTCGACTGGGTGCCGCCATCTTGTAGCAGAACTTCACTTGCGTTAGCATCCCATTGACTCCCATTCATTTTGGCGTCACTTTGACAGCGAATAACTTTACATCTGAGACGTTTAAAGACTTCGTTTGTCCATTATTTATTTCTAAAGAAACACGACAATGTATAAAGGGCTCCATTGCCTTCTATGTTACATTATGGCCCCGTATAAACAGTTTTTGTAAAAAATAGGCTAACGATTGCGTCATAACCACTCGTCTCTCTGTCGCATTACCGTACAGACAGGAGGAGAAGCTCGCAGGCAATTAACTTAATATGGCGTACTGGCGTTACATTTTAAAATACTATACAAAATAATTAATCAGAATACTTACTCCTGCTCACTCACGACAAAGAACTCCCCGCTCAAGCTCGCCGTCTCTGCAAGATTAACGATGGCAGTTTGCACGCACAGCTACTAGAAGATTTACATCTGACAGGTTGCTGACGTCGTCAAGCTTAGTTTGAGTCTGCGCGTCAGAAACGGAAGTGCTAAAAAACGCTAAAAATGGGCTTCATTTGTCTCAGTTGAGTTCCAATGGGGTCGCTGTGTCCATTTCTTTTACTGTCTATGGTCAGAACCCATATGTTGTGTAATGCACATGTGCGGTCAACACAAAATGAACGAATCACTCTCTGAGACAACTCGGTAGTCCTGAGTCATATTAAAGATTCGTTCAAAATGAACAACACGCAACAGACTGCATCAAGATTCAAAAATGGACATCAGGCAATTAATACTAATAATAATAATAACAATAATAATAACGTTCGTTATTTTGAATAGAAATCATCACTTATACAGCAGCCATTCATCTCATCTTCGGTTTATTTGTGTTCGTATACAATAGGCTATCCATGATCCGCCAGGGTATAGTCCAATGTTGCGCACATTTGAAGAGATAATAATTTTATGACATGTTTGTTAAATATTTCTTCATAGAGAATAACATTTCTATTAATTTTACACTGATTTATTCAATCTGAAGAACTAAAACGGCTAACAGAGCTAGCGATTACTCTCCTCTTATTGATTCGGGTCAGCTATGACATCAGTGCGACATCATTAGTTTGTAAAGCTGTCAATCATCTCACGTGAGCCACGTGACCAAAAGGATGTCCTTCTGCAATGAAGCTGTCTGTGTCATTGATAAAATATATGAAAGACAAAAGTAAAAAAATATTTGATTCCAGCTTGTTAAATGTGAATATGTTCTAGTGTCTTCTCTCCTCTGTGACAGTCAACTGAATATCTTTGAGTTGTGGACAAAACGAGACATTTGAGGACCATTCCTGGGCTTTTGGGGAAACACTGATCCATATTTTTCTGAAATATTATAGACCTAATAACTAACCGATTAACTGAGAAAATATTCAACAGATTAATCGACTATGAAAATATTCCCAAATCCCTAATCATTACGTACTAGTGCATTGCATTGGAGCCCCTGGATATAAGCCTCCCTCTCTATTCCTCTTTAAAAAAAATAGTTCTCTCTGTTTTGTCATTTAGTAAACTTTATAGATTTCAACCTTATTATTCCTTCTTGAGTCTCTTTAACAAGAACTTAGATTAATGTATGAATTGAATAGTGATTGTGTGACTTATATGAGGGAATGACCAGTGACACCCTTGGTAGTAATTTTTTTTTTGGGGGTTTTTTTGGTTAACTTTTGTTCTCGACATGCTCTCCGGCAACATAGGATTCCATTCACTATGCTAAGCTAAGCTAGCGGCGGCTCTGCTAGACTAAGTTAATGCATGCATTGAGACAAAAATGAGACAAAAATGTGTTTGCCCACCTATCTAAATTTAGGGGAGATGGTGAATAACCCTTATTTCAAAAAACGGTGGTGTGTTCCTTTAAGTATGTTAGCAGGTTTTAAGTTCTGCGGTTTCTGCTGGGGAATGTGCATCATCAACTGAGGCCACTTGAATGAATTTTCATAAAGCAACAAAGAAACGCATTCAGTTCTGTATTTTTGTAATGTGCAATGAGTTGTGAGGCTGGAAAATTATTGCATTAATGGTCATAGTAACAATGACAGTGGGATATGATGGATATAGCCATTTTTCTCTTTTTTATTGTCATTGTTATTATTAATTAATTATCATTTTTGTATTAACTCATTTAATTTTGTTTTGTCTTTGTGGTTTTTATTTATCTAATTGAGCATATGTACGTTTTATATTCTTGCTCGTTTGAAAGAAAATGAAAACAATTCATTAAAAAAAGTTCTTGATCTCAACCCGACTAGACGTGTGTTCTGGGACTGTGTATTACCTGTTGACATTTCCCCTCAAAGTCTCGTGTAAAGGTCTCTCTCCAGTCTTTAGTGAAGTCCTTACTCATGAAATCTATGGCAATTATGTTATTCCACATCTGTAAAGCAGAACAAAAACATCATTATAATAAACTATATAGATTCAGAAGGAATCAACCATTTTGTATGACCATACTTGTTCTGCTTACCTCAATCTCTTCACTGAAGCTAACAGCCGATAGATAGCCACTGTTCAAAAGCCTGCTTTTGAAAGTTTGTCTGATCCATGTTCTGACAGTTTGCTTGGCATCATTGAGTAACACAAGAGTCTTCTCAGGAAATATGTCTGTTTCCTTAGGTTTGAACAAATATTCAGGCATACTGAGTACATTTTATGTCTTATTTTATGTCTGTAATCAGTCATTTAAAACAAAGATAATATGATTT
Organism: Carassius gibelio; assembly: GCF_023724105.1. Lineage (NCBI taxonomy): Eukaryota > Metazoa > Chordata > Actinopteri > Cypriniformes > Cyprinidae > Carassius > Carassius gibelio. The sequence goes on along the minus strand of NC_068383.1, from coordinate 23,973,401 downwards.
CAGGATGGAATACCTGGGCAAACTGTGACACAGAGGCCACAAGGTTCATGCAAGCAACAGGAACATCAGTGAAAGATCTGTAGTAATGGACTCCTTTGCAGATCTTCTCTAGAAGTTTGCAAGCTGCTTGCATGCACTGAATGCCATACTCCTCATTCAGACAGCTACAACAGTAATGAAGGAAAGTTAGTATATATTTTAACTTCTGCCCCTGAAAGGAAGTAACATCAACCATGATTTGCTATTTTACTCAATACTGGAAAAAAAAAGGCAAAATAACCATTTTCACCTCAGAGATGAAACAAGTTCTGGACATCACTCAAAAGCATACAAATAAAATAATACAAATCATTATATTTTAGCAGATGTTACATCATTGATCATTTATTTTTGGAGGTCTATGTTCTCCCAGTTCTGATATAAACTGATCATTCACATGACAGCTCAAGTGATTGGCTCAAAAACAAAAACAAACTTTTTCTCTAAATTTCCAATTGGCTTGAGTCTCAATTATTGCCATTTGTGGAAACATTTCAATACCAAATCATTACAAAAATATTATTTATATAATTCCTGCTTTTATTCAGGTATAGACACAATTTCAGAAGGAAATGTAGATTTTACCGTAAACATTTGTGGAAGAACTTTACCTGTATTTTTGTTCAAGCAAGTGACTCTGAATGTGTGCCAGACTCTCTGAAACACCCTATGATACAAATAATAATAATAATAATTCAATATACACATCCCAAACTGCTGCTTTTAGTTTGTTTGTCAAAGGTATCTGTTCTGGTTTGTAGGTATAGATGGTTATTTCTGGTGATGGCTGATACTCACTGTGGAAGAGCTGTAAGATAAATCTTCAGGACATTTCATGATGAAAAGCTGCAGGAAGTCCAGGAGCTCCACATGAATGATGGAGCTACACTCCACCAACTCATCTACAGTCATCAGAAACATCCACGACCGGGCCAGCAGTCGGTCTACCTCCACCAGATGTCCATGTGTCTTCATTATATTCAACACCGACCTAAAGCAGAGGGATTCAGTCAAAAATAGGGGAAAAAAAGACTTAAACTTACACTTATCCTAAGTTAGTCAAACATTCAATTCAAACATTTGGAAAACTAGATTTGAACAGACAGATTGAATACCTTCGATCCTGGGCTCCAATGGGAAGTGCATTAGGTGATTTGAGTCCCTGCAGTCCAGCCCAGCTCGGCCCATATTGTGAGTTGACTCTGTTAAACACGGGCTCAAATGGTTTTGATGTGCCTTTGAGAAAGTGCAGCAGTGGAAGAACAATGATCCATCGATACATGTTAGCAGATCTCACTCTGGTGATCAGTGTCTCCACCATCTCAGTCAAGCTGAAGAGGGAACAAGTGTTACAACACATTTTAGATCAGGCACAAATGTGAAGCTCGTATATAAATCTCTCTGCCTTATAAGTGGACTGATATCCCTAACTGATTAAGTCTACTCTTGTTTTTTGCAACCCAGTTTAGGCACAGCTGTTGTGTGGTTTCCTGCCCTACTTGTCTATAATTGAAAGAAAAAAACCTCTTTGGATCACCACCTTACTGTGGTGTGTCAGCTACGCGGTCAGGAGCTTCACTCCTGTGACAAAATGCAATCCAACAACAAACATCCCAACAGCAGAACTGCAGAGGATGACTGTGTCACACCGGTACAGAGGTCAGATGAGGGCTGAACCACACTGTCTAGATGACACTGAACCCTGCAAACACTAGACTCAGAAACTCAAGTGTAATACGTGCCTCACGCTAACCTCTGGCTCCTCATTCACTACTAACAGTCTGCACAACAGACCACTCGAAGGATCTTCCACCACAGAGATGACCATGTTATGATTCCAGGGTTCATCACAAGTCAGAAACAAAACACTGCTTCTCTCCCCAGCCATCCATGTTGACCGTACTAAACTTAAACACTTAGACTTCAGAAACTTGAACATTCAGTCCCTATAACTCAGCAGCCCTCACTCTTCCATATCCAACACTGACACTGAAATAATCCATGAGGTGCCATTTTGCAAACCGGATATCACAAACTGCTTTGTTTTGAACTCTCTCTCACAACAGACCCGGAAGAGAAGACAATGCTGAATAAAGTCATAGTTTTTGCTATTTTTGGACCAAAATGTATTTTCGATGCTTCAACAAATTCTAATTGACCCTCTGATGTCACATGGACCACTTTGATGAAGTTTTTCTTCCCTTTCTGGACATGGACAGTAGACCGTACACACAGCTTCAATGGAGGGACTGAGAGCTCTCGGACTAAATCTAAAATATCTTAAACTGTGTTCTGAAGATAAACTGAGGTCTTACAGGTTTGAAACAACATGAGGGGGAGTTATTAATGACATCATTTTCTATCTGGGTGAACTAACCCTTTAACTTGTGTGTACAATAAGCTGTTTAAAACTTTCATTTACTCCATCAATTCTGAGCATCCAGATGGTATAATCAAGCACATCTCGTGGAGCGCACTCAGAATGCTTTTATTTGTGATTTTAACTGTTTGGAAACAGAGCGTTAAATTGGACAATGCTCAGGATAAGCAGTCTCTGTTAAATGTTTGATTTAGAGATGAACTCTGGAGTGTGTAGAACTGAACGTGCAACATCTGCAGGAAACAATCAACCACATGAAACATGGACCTGAGATCAGGCAATTCACTTCTCTGCTGAGGATTAAACAACTGATGAAAAAATGAATTTTAAGAGAAAGGTCAAAAGGAATATCGATCAAAGGAATAAATTACATTTTAAAATACATCAAATAGAAAACCGTTATTTTAAATTGTCAAAATGTTTCACAATATAATTGTGTTATTGTGTCATGTATTGTTGTTTTTGCAGTGTGTGTGTGTGTGTGTCTGTATATATAAATATACGGGGGTGGGTTCGAATCCACTGTGAGACACCAATGTGTCCCTGAGCAAGACACTTAACCCCTAGTTGCTCTTTTTTGTTATTAGCAACTTTTACTCTCTACTTGACTACATTTTAAAGTAAATGTACTTTTTGATCCAATACATTTGTGATGAGTAATGCAAGTACACAGTACCTAACTTCTTCTGCAGCAGTTGATGTCTGCTATAAAGAAGTGATATCACCATCTAAGAGTTTGAAGGAACTAGATCTCGTGCGTTTTGCCTTTACTCACCTAATCTTGTCAGCAAGGCTACTTGACATGAATGTGAGTGCATTAGCCGGTAGTTTCTGAATCACAGACGTTTGATTTATGAGATGAGGTCTTGACTGCATATCCAGAGCAAGAAGCTAAGTGACTATTTCATTTTTTAATTGTAATTTTATTTATCCACTATATTTTTGAAGAATATTGGTTTAGTTATGGCCTTTTGTGCACTTGAGCTTAACTGAGACTTGAGAGTTTGTAGATGTTTAAGAGGCTGTTGTGTCTCTTGATTAATTGCAAAATGTAGGTGTAAAATTAGATCTTGATTTATAGAAAATAAACATGATTTCTCATCTTAAAAATGAACAGTTTTCTATTTTCAAGGACTAGTGAGTCTTTGAGCCTACTTTTAGAATGAGTAAAATACTTAAGTACTGTTTAAGACTTTTACTCAAGTTGCATTGGAATTGGTGACTTGTAACGTGTAATGGAGTCATTTTCACTAAAAGGTATCTGTACTTTTAGTCAAGTACGGTTTTCAGGTACTCTTTACACCCCTGAACATAAGCTAGCATGCGGATGAACTGCCCTTATGAGAGCGCAGAGTAGCCACTTAATCTGGCTTTGTAAGATAGGCCTTTGAAGTAATTAATCAGAAAGATTGAGTAAGCACATTTACAACAAATACTGACTCATTTCATCAATAAGACATGATGATGAGATACTCACTTTTTCATTTCTGAGAATGATTGTGTTATATCAGTCCAGAAAGGCAGGAATTGATCCTTAGGTAGTTTTGGCAGGCAGAGGGCAGTGCAGAGACGATGCAGATGTCCATTGTCTAGTTCTAGATGATAGTGTTTCCACACATACAGCATGATGAGAGCAGCCTTCAGCGGCTCCTTGATGAAAGCACTCTTTCCCTCGCTGTCCTTCTCTAGCCCTGGAGTCACCGTCTCCAGCATGAACTGCTTCAGAAGCTTGCTCACCTGACAAGATCAAATCAGACTACATGTTGAATTTCAAGTTTAGTTCATCTCTTTCAGTCTGCAGTCTTAAAGGGGCGATGACATGAGGAATCACATTTTCTTTGATCTTTTGACATATATTCCTCCACACTGCAAAAAACAACATTTCTTGAAACCAAGCAGACAAAACTTTCACAAATTACTTTCCTGCAATTTGTGACAGACATTTCCATCAGTCCACCTCGACAACACTTTTAATGCCTACTTTACCTCATCAGTTCAGAAAGCCCCAAACAACAGTGAAGAGCGAGTACTCAGGCACCTAAAGATTACTGCAACTATTAAACTAGATTTCACAAAGATTAAGATGTAGGGGAAGATCGCTAGACGCTAGCTGTCCATGGATGGTGAAAACTACACTCTTTCTACAGTGGACACAGCACATCATAGAGCGCGCTGTAATCAATAGCTCTCTACGCTGGATATGAGACGCCGCATTCTGTTTACAATGTACTCCATGCACTTGAGCTACTACTGAACATGAAAAATGGATGAGGGAAAATCTTTAGGGAAAGGAGGTATTTTTTAAGGGAACATTCACTTTGATATGTCCCGACATTTTCATATATCAGGGTTCGTACAGATACTTTAAAATGATGAAATTGCAGGACTTTCAAGGACTTTTCAACCACTCCTGTTTTTGGTTTTCAAGGACTTCAATCAGTGATCTCACTTATCAAACAATATCTTTATTATCTATAATTCAAAAAATGTACAAATAAATAAAAACATACTAGTAAAACAAAATGATAAAAATAAAATGCAAGCAAAATCCGATTAGAGCGGTCAGACTGATACTGAATTCTAGAAATGTGGTTTAAATAGGATTTAAAAATCCTATTCAAGCCTGTCATGTGAAATCCCCATAACCATAAAAGAATATTGATAAGATATCGCTTACTGACAAACGAAAGCTGTACCATACACTTGTTAAAATTACAAATGACCTGCTCCTTGCGTCAGATCAAGGCTGTATCTCATTTCTAGTCTTGATCTTAGTGCTGCGTTCGACACCATAGATCATGACATACTCATAGATCGATTACAAAACTATACAGGTATTCAAGGGCAGGCTCTAAGATGGTTTAGGTCCTACCTGTCAGATCGCTACCATTTTGTTTATTTAAATGGGGATTCATCTCATTTATCATCAGTAAAATATGGAGTGCCACAAGGATCCGTCCTAGGTCCCCTTCTATTTTCAATATACATGTTGCCCCTTGCTAATATTATTAGAAAATACGGAATTAGCTTCCACTGTTATGCTGATGATAATCAGCTATATATCTCAACGAGACCAGATGAAACTTCTCAATTATCTAAGCTAACAGAGTGTGTTAAAATGTAAAAGATTGGATGACAAATAATTTTCTCCAATTAAATTCGGATAAGACAGAGATATTAATTATTGGACCAAAAAACACTACACAGAATCTTGTAGATTACAATCTGCAACTAGACGGATGTACTGTTACTTCCTCTACAGTCAGAAATCTGGGTGTTATATTAGACAGCAACTTGTCTTTTGAAAATCATATTTCCAATGTTACAAAAACTGCATTCTTCCATCTTAGAAACATTGCCAAGCTACGAAACATGTTATCTGTTTCTGATGCAGAAAAGCTAGTTCATGCATTCATGACCTCTAGACTGGACTATTGTAATGCACTTCTAGGTGGTTGTCCTGCTTCTTCAATAAACAAGCTACAGGTCGTCCAAAATACAGCAGCTAGAGTCCTTACCAGGTCAAGAAAATATGATCATATTACCCCAATTTTACAGTCTCTGCACTGGCTACCTATTAAGTTCTGTATCAGTTACAAATTATCATTACTTACCTATAAGGCCCTAAATGGTTTAGCTCCAGCGTACCTAACTAGCCTTCTACCACGCTACAACCCATCACGCTCCCTAAGGTCACAAAACGCTGGACTTTTGGTCGTTCCTAGGATAGCAAAGTCCACTAAAGGAGGTAGAGCTTTCTCACATTTGGCTCCCAAACTCTGGAATAGCCTTCCTGATAATGTTCGGGGTTCAGACACACTCTCTCTGTTTAAATCTAGATTAAAAACACATATCTTTCGCCAAGCATTCGAATAATGTATCTCTTAAATTGTGAGTGTAGTTGCATCTGTTCAAAGGTGCATTTTTATTCATTAGCTTGGGTTAAACTAATTGTACTCTGTTGGATCAGCAGCTATGCTAATGATGTCTATGTGTTTCTCTGTTTCTGCTGGGATCTTCTTCCCGTGGTAACTAGGATTTACACAAGCTCCAGTCTGGATCCAGAACACCTGAGAAGAGATGATGCTGACCCTCAGAGGACCTCAGATGATGCTGACCCTGAATCAACAACAGAACTAACAATTATTGCTACATGTGTGACTGCATCATATAATAATTATAAATTATTAATAATATTAATAATGTTCATCGTCTAGCTGACTACGTCTTGTATTAATTTTTTCTAAAAATCCTGTCAAACGTGCACAAACTGACAGTCACCACCATAAGCTACTACTAAATATTGTAGAAACATAATTTTCTGTAAAGTTGCTTTATAACGATTTGTATTGTAAAAAGCGCTATACAAATAAACTTGAATTGAATTGAATATACTTGGAAATATATGAGCAATATCATGCTCATAACCAATGCGAAATGGCTCAATATCTATATCAAAAGGGCTACAGCATTAATTTTGTGAGAAAAGGTTGTATTTGCGGTTTTTTTTTTTTAGTAAACACTTACATTTCATATATATATATATATATATATATATATATATATATATATATATATATATATATATATATATATATATATATATATAGTCTTTCAATAATTCAATCACTTTTCAAGTACTTCTGCATAAGAATGGCTGTTTTCATCAAATTCAAGTACTTAAAGGACTTTAAACACCTTGTACAGTTTTATGTACAACCTTCCGAATGATCCTAGCATTATGAACAAGTGTATGGTATATTTTAAATGACATCCCAGTTTGCGTCAAAGGGTTATATGTTTGTTTGGAGCATTTTATTGCGAATTGTGTTAAAGCTGTGCCAACTCTATCTGATAGCAGCTACATCAAAAAGGGTAAGTAATTTAATAATGCTTTGTCTTTAAATGTAAATGTTTTATATGGATAATGTTTTCAAAACACTCAAGTTCATTTGTGGGGGTTTGGGGCAAGGGTGGGAATGGGTTAATTTCCCCCATGCCATGACGTTAGCCAATCGTAACAGTGCCATTTACTGTACAAGCATTAAAGGAGCTGCAGCACTAAAACTGAGTGTTTCAAACAGGACAGAAATAATAATTTTGGTCATTTTTGTGCAATTGTTTTTCACTAACATTGTAAGTGAACAATCATGAAACATGTTTAAAAAAAGTCATGACATGACCCCTTTAAAGGAACAGTTCACCGAAAATTAAAATTTATGTCATCATTTATTCATTACAGAAAAAGAATTGACTTTCTTTATTCAAGGACTAATAATGCAGAATTATAGAATATTTTTGAGAGTTGATCTAAAAAAATCATGATCAACCTAAAAACATCACAAAGTATTAGATTTGGCTCATGTGCGATAGTCTTCTGAAATCATATCATAGTTTACATCATTATTTGCAGAAAATCTTCCCCTTCACTATACCCCTGAAATCTCCTTTAACATTTGCCTCTAGGGTGCGATGATCTGTCAACCCATGAACCCACTTTGTAAAACGATTGGTTCAATAGATTCAAAGCTTTGTTTCTCCCATCACTACTGTAATGTATGAATGTGTTCAATATATATCGAGATGCACATGGTTAACTTACATCTTTTTCACCGTAATCGAGCAAGGACCATTTTATCTCTTTCTCTTCAAACACAAAAGGGTTTCCATAGACTTCATAAAACTGTCGGAGTTGACTGAAGAAGTTGCTGAGGTTGATTTTGCTCCAGTTTCTCAGGAGATCAAAGATAGTTTCCAGCATCACTCTACCAGCAATTTCTTTCCCCTGGAGGACACTTCTCCTTTGGTCAGGCCATAGGATTTCTTTGATCCGTTTCACCTTAGATGGTTCTGTACAGATTATATCGTCATACTGATGCCATTCCCCTGCAATACACCAAAATAACAAATTAGGTCTGGTGCAATTTCTTTTTAAATGAAACTTGATTGTAGACTTTTAATGATCTTCACCTACCTTCCTCATTTAGGAGACTTGGTTTGACAAACAGGCATCTGTTTGTGGTTTCTTTAGAATCCAGCTTGTAGATGTGTTCGTACTCATACTTATCCTTTTTTGCTTTATAGACAACATACTTGTATGGGATGGACACAGCTTCTGCCTTGGTCTTTTTGCATATAAATTTTCCTTCAACAAGATATCCATGCACTTCAAGATCCCTGCAATCAAGCGGTTTTTAAGCAGCTGGTTATAGTGATCGATGATCAATAACTGGTCCAGAAAATCATTACTTACTGTGACACAGACAGTTCAACCAGATTATTTTCCCAGTCACCAATGCGACCGCCAGCCCTTACGAAGACGCGATCCTCTTCTAAGTTAAACCTGAAGTCTTTCGACAGGACTGCATGAAAGTAAATGGTAAGTCTGTCACTGGGACTTATATGCTGAGTTGGTGTTGGATTTCTGCAATTCAAAAATATTGATAAGATCAGTGTTGTCACAGTACCAAATAGCAGTAAAACTGCATGACTTTCAGTAACATATTCGATGCCATATTCTAGTTACTTCAGAAAATTACATTTAAACCACTGCAGTCACATGGACTAATTTTAACGATGTCTTTACTGCCTTTCTGGACATTGAAAGTCGCAATGACGTTTCTGTCAATGGAGGATCAGAAAGCTCTCAGATTTCATCAAAAATATCTTGCTTTGTGTTCTGAAGATGAACGAAGGTTTTACGGGTTTGGAACGACATGAGGGTGAGAAATTAATGATAGAAATCTTATTTTTGGGTGAACGGACCCTTTAAAAAGGTATTTACTTAAACCTATTCAGCAAGAACAGATTTGTTTTTCTTTTACTCGTCAGTTTTGCTTTGGCAGGTCTATCAGTCTGCATTTACACTGCAAGAATTAATGCACAGATCGATTTTGACATTTCAGATTTTTTGTCTTGTTTTGTTCATTGCTAAGATTTTCACTATGTAAACCATTGCCATTTTGTAAGTGATACTTGCAATAATAATTTAGTGGTTGTCCAAACAAAAACTGTATTGTGTTTGTGGCCATTGGTCATCTTAACAGCATGAAAAATACAATTTGTATTTAAACTATAATTGGAAAGTGAGTCAATCACTTTAATTCAGCGTGAGCTCACGGACTAAGTTCTGCACTCTTGCAAAAAATCCACTCTTTAGTCAAAGAAGCAGTACATAGGAGTACACTCTACAATACATATTTTACAGTGTATATAAAAAGTCTACATCCCCCTGTTAAAAATGGCAGGTTTTGAGATGTAAGAAATGAATCCATAAAAAGTCAGACACCGCCAGTACTGGTCACTTATTGAGTGGGAGAAAATACAGAAGACACTGCTAACAAAAAAAAAAAAGAAAGAAAAAATCTGGTCTGTTGAAACCGAATTAAATTTTTTGGCCATCATTTTAAAAAGGTACGATTGACACAAAAACAGAAAACTCATGGGCATGGTGGTGCAAGCATCAGCTTTAGGACTGCTTCTCTTCAGCTGGGACTGGTGCAGTAATCAAGACTGAAGGAGTCATGGATAGTGCTAGATATTGTCACATAATCTGCAGGCCTCCATTACAAAGCCAAAGATGAAGAGGAATTTAATCTTCCTGCATGGTAATAACCCCAAACCCAACAAAAGAATGGCTTCAGAAGAATAAGAAGAATGGTTGGAGATGTGAGAGGCCAGACTTAAATCCAATTGAAGAACTCAGTATAATGAGTTGAACACAGGAGATTCCCCTGCTCAATCTGGAGCTCTTTTACAAGCAAGAGTGGGGGGGAATTACCAACTGAGAGGTGACAAATCAACTTAATAGACTTTTGTTCAAAACAACTGCCTGGTCCTGGTGTATTAAAAGAGCTTTAAAAAATATTGGTTGAGAATTTTGCTTTCTTTTTCTTTACAACATTTCTATTTGTTTGTTACTAGGTTTTGTTGGTTTCAACACTGCATTAAAGTGTAAACAATGCAACATTTGCATGTGATCCCTCACAGCCTCATTTTCATCCGTGTAATATTCAATACACCCCTACCCTGACGCAGGGTTGATACCTTTGTGAAGCAGCAGAATCTTTCTTCCCATGAGCAGATTGCTGCTTCTGCTTCTGCTCATCCTTCACTGGTGAATCTCCACTGGAGACGTCATTCTTCTAAATAATAAATAAACAGAACCAGTCAACATTTCCTACCTTTGTTTACTTCATGTTTGTAATTTTCAGTAACAGATCAATATATCAGTTTGGCTGAAGAATCAAATTTGGGCTCTCTGAGATTATCAGTGCCTGATTGGCCAATTATTTAGATCTTTCCTGGGCCAGTTCCCAAATTTAATGACACCCTTGTAAAAGGACAGTACACGTTACCTTGAGTGCGCTCTCTGGGCCAAACACTGGTTTCTGTGATGACTCCTGTGGTTCCTCATTCAGATTTCTGTAATTTAGTATAGAAGTACATTACAAAGTATATTACTGTCATTTCAGTAAAAAAAAATGACACAAGGAACCTGAAAAGAAAGGCATTTGTCAAATTTATTTATCATACTTTTTTGAATGCGAGACAGGCTGAATGTCTTTATTGTTTTCGGTATTGGCGCTTTCATCGTGTTTCTCAGATTGGGTTTTCTTCTGGTCAGAACGAGCAGACTTCAGCTCTGAATCTCCACTGGAACCAGGATCCTTCTAAACACAAAACACAACATGTCAGCATTTAACTCAATGTTTGTCATAACCCAGTTCAGGAGATTTCCCATGACAGTGCTAGTCAATGCATTTGTAAATTGTCTAAATGTTTACCACCTTGTTTCAGTCCCTTTCAATATATTAGTCTTTGCTCCTGACTCGCTCAGAAAGACAGTCTTTGCTGTCATTAAACAGTGTAATAATATAGCTAACTTTCCTGAAATCTAAAAGTATCACTAACAGACCCTTTCCCAATAACAAATATGCCATGTTATTTATATAAAATAACATTTCTTGAAATAATATTTAAACAATATTAGCCATTATAAAAGTTTAAGAAGTTTGTACAGTTCAGTCAAAAATACAAAAGCAGCACTAGTTAAAGTATAGGATTTCAGTTTAATAAAAACATAAAGTTATGAAACTTAACTTTGCCCTCAGCCGAATCTCTTTTTGCTCTGTAACAAGTAACAGATGAATAAGTGTTTGATACACCCAGAATGAATGATCCCTCACACTATCTTCATCAGAGCCAGGGGCTAATTCCCACAGGACTGTCCGAGATTAGGCACATGACCACCCTCCAAAACATCTAAACTAATCCTCAAATATGTGCTGTTTATACACAAGTCGCAGGTAAAACTACATTCTGTGACACAACAACGCAGTGTTTGCTCGTCCACCGTGACACTCGCTGGGAGAGAAATGCTGAAAGTGCAGTGATAGAAACAGTGAAACGCTTCCTGGGCTGATACTGGGAGAATATCACATGACTGGAAAACACTCTCAGCCAATCAGGATCCACAACCACAACTAACTGTTGTATAAAAAATATATATTTATTTTGTGTTTACCTTGGATTTACTCTGTTCCATTTCCTGTTTTGATTTCTGTGGATCCTTCTGGTTTCTGTCATTTTTAAAGTGAACATATACATTATTATTTGACATTTTAAGAAAAAAAAAGACCTCATTCACAAAGGAGGAGTCAAAGGCTTTGGCATACTTTTTGTTTTTAGATGAACCTCCTTTATTTGTTTCTGTAGCTTCTGCTTTCTCAGATTGGGTTTTCTTCTGCTGCTTCTCAGACTTCAGCTCTGAATCTCCACTGGAACCAGGATCCTTCTAAACACAAAACACAACATGTCAGCATTTAACTCAATGTTTGTCATTTCCAGTAACAGACCAATATATCAGTCTGGCCAATGATTCACTCAACATTTGGCCTCTCAGGTTGTCATTGTTAGCTGATAACCATGTCTGATTGGCTGAAGCTTTAGCTCTTTCTTAAACCAGTTCCAAAATCTACTGGCACCTCAGCGAAAGGACACATTTTCTATTTCCAAATATATATATTAATTGTTTTAACTTATTAACAATTTTTATTTATCATTTCTATATGATACACAATTAATTTTAGTTTACCTTGGATTTACTCTGGGGGCCAAATACCATTTCCTGTGATGATTTCTGTGGTTCATTCTTCTGATTTCTGTCATTTTTAAAGTGAAAGTATACATTATTATTTGATATTTTCAATAAAAAAGACAAAGTAAAACTACTAGAAGCAGCAGTTATTAAGATACAAAGGCTTTGGCATACTGTTTAGTTTTGTGATTGGTTTCTGTTTCCCCACTTCCACTGTTCTTCTCAGATTCTGTGTTCTTCTGTTGACTGGAGCTGCGGTTCTTCTGCGGTTCCTCATCTGGCCGATCGGTCTCCATCTGACTGTCTGTGCTGCTCTTTAGGCTTGTATTCTGGTTCTGATAGAGAGTAGTTTGTGCTCCTGTGGTCACACTCTTCTGGCCTTTCTCAGTGTGTTGATCTGACAGCGCTGGAGGATTAGCAGGAGTGTTGGTGAGCTCTCGAGTCGATCCAGGAGCTGCACCGCTGTCCTTGCTGCTTTCAGACTGACCTTTAGCAGCACCTGAGACCTCAGGGCTTTCAGTCTCTGCTGGGCTCGGATGAGAGGAGGAATCAGCTGCTTTGTCAGAGAAGTTAGGTTTGTTAATGGAGTTAGAGTCATCACTGTCAGAAGATTGATCCTCCTGCAGTTTCAGCTCTTTATCAGTCAGAGATATATCAGAGAGTTCAGAGGTCAGAGACGAAGGCCCCTCTGTAACAACAGTTTTTTTCTTCTTTTTCTTTCTTTTCTGTAGAAGCAGGATGAGTAAAAATATGCATTATAAAGCACCAGCAACACAATCTTAAAAAAATAAAAACCTTAATCCAGGACTATTGAAATGTTAAACATGTCCAGCACCTTTTTCTTTGGGTTAGGGTAGGTCTCTTCATTTGGACGCTTCGGAGAAACATTGGCATTCTGGGAATCCAGCGCTTCTGACTCAGGTCTGAGATCAGTCATTTCTGCATCTGTGCCATGTGGAGCGTTTGAGGAGGTCTGAGACTCGTCTAGAGGCTTGGCTGATGAACACACACACACACACACACACACACACACACACACGTTTACTTAGCTATCTAAAGCGGGATATTCCATGGCGTAATGGTTTTTATACTGTACAAACCATATCTTCTCTCCTCTTACACTAACCCGACCCCTAAACCTGCCCATCACACTAAACTACACGCATATTTACACTCTCAAAAACACTTTAATTACTTTATTTTTATACCGGTTTTACAAATGAGGAAGTCCCTAAAGGAGGCTTTTGGAGATCTTTTCAGGTTTTGGTGACTTCTGGGTACTAATTTGTCCCCAAAATATAGTTAAGTAGGTATACAGACACACACACACTGACTAAAACTACAGATAACCTCTTATGAAGGCTTAGTTCATGCTGCACCTATTCTAGTTTTAAACTAGGGGTGCTCCGATCACGATCGGCCGATCATTATGCGCATCTCATCAGTAAAGCCGGTTCTCTAATCAGCGGTTAATTCCATCAGGTGCGTGATTTCACATCGAGCAGCTGTTACTACACAGAGCCGTTGTTAACTGAGAAGATGCGCAAATCCACTTCATTTTCAGCGTTTTTTGGCGCATCTTCTCAGTTAACAACGGCTCTGTGTAGTAACAGCTGCTCTATGTGAAATCAGCACCTGATGGAATTAACCGCTGATTAGAAAACCGGCTTTACTGATGAGATGCGCATAATGATCGGCCGATCGTGATCGGAGCACCCCTAGTTTAAACCCTATCTTTAGGACTGACAGTCTACACTGTAATTCCTTGAATGATGAAATCTGATCTGTTAAAATAGTGGAGTAAATAACTGGCATATCAACATCAGTCATCACAGTAAAGACTTCAGACATCGTTCTCAACACAGTTTGGTATGAAGTGGAACTGGATGTTCAACAAGAAAACAAAAATGTAGGGCAGGACTTGATTTAATTCACCTGAAAATCACTGAATGATGTCTTGTTGGCTTTCCATCCCAATGCGTTGCCGTTTTTAAAGCACATTTCTGAAAATCTTACTAAATAAAATGTAAAATATTTTGCCTTTCCAGTTTCAAGCAGCAAAAAGAATATATCGTATTTTCCAGACTACATCATCTAAAACGTGCTACAACTTATATTCTGAAGCGACTATTTACGTCAAACACACACACACTCACACACATAAAAATAAAAATCAGTTTTAGCATTGCTAATTTGACTTCACAGCCTCCGGCAGAGGTGTGTCTACGCCTCCACACACATTAACTTGCTTTGGAAATTAGTTTAGGCTTGGCATTCATAATAAACATTGTTTAAACGAACACCAGTATAAGTTATGCTATGCACTGGTATTTTACATTATTTGTATTTTATACAGTTATGTGACAAACAGAACCAATGAGGTTTGACGTAGAGGTCGGCCGATATATCGGGCCGATATTTGTCATTTTTTAATAAATCTGCATCGGCCGATATCCGTGTTTAGTAGCGCTAATTTAAAGTCAGGCACGTCGGCGGGCAGCCCCGTGTTATTGGTGCGGTGGAAAGTGCTGCTGCAGCCACTGCATGTGAAGCTTTTGGAAGATTCAACAACAGACCTGCGAGATAAAGGCAGTCAGAGAATTTCACTTTGTAAATGGTGTGGAGAAGTTGTCAGCTCTCACAAACACTGCAGCGTGATCGAGTGCTCCGTTACTCCGCCGCTCACAGACAGCACCGCGCTCGGAGAGACAGACGTCCTGGAGGCGCCCAGAACGATGGGTTACTTAACGTAATCCCAGGTTCTTTGATAACAGAGTGAGGTGTTTCACTATGGGAATCGCTTTGGGCGTGACCAACTACGGAAGCTCCTATGCCACCACGTCTGTCTTTGACAGACAGGTCGACCTGAGATCAGGCTCCGCCCCCACCTATATTACTCAGGTCGACCCCTACGAAGTCATTAAGAGAGATTTCTTCCCGTTCCTATGCAAGGAGGGAAGTGTTGGTGAAACACCTCACTCTGTTATCAAAGAACCTGGGATTACGTTAAGTAACCCATCGTTCTTTTTCTAACTTCGCTCGGTGTTTCACTATGGGAGATATAGACCACTCCCGGATTGCAACATACGCTATACCAATCATATGGGACTTGACGTGCTGACTCCTAACACTGCATGAGCTAAGGATGGCTCAGACACGTTCAGTCTATAAAATCGCACAAAAGTGTGCGGTGTGGCCCAGCTTGCTGCAGCACAGATCTCCTGGACCGAAACACCTCTGAGTAAGGCCCATGATGTCGCCATGCCCCTAGTTGAGTGGGCCCTTAAGCCCTCGGGAGGTTGGGAACCTCTGCATGCATATGCTAAGGAAATAGCTTCTACAATCCAGTGGGACAGTCGCTGACGTGACAATGGCTTCCCCTTGTGAGGAGTAGCCCATGACACGAACAGTTGGTCATTTTTCCTGAAACCTGCTGTCCTTTCTACGTACACACGAAGTGCTCGTACAGGACACAAGGCATTCAACCTCCCCTCCTCTGGAGAAGAGAACGGAGGAGGGTGAAAAGCTGCAAGATCTGTAGTTTGACATCTATATGACGAATCCACTACTTTAGGTACGAACGCCGGGTTAGGGCGAAAGGAAACCCTTGTAAACCCTGCAGAAAACTGCAGACAAGATGGGCTGACCGACAGTGCCTGTAAGTCACTCACCCTCTTAGCTGACACCAGCGCTAACAGTAGTGCTGTCTTGAGCGAGAGAAACTTTAACCCTATAGCTTCCAATGGCTCAAAAGGGTGTTGAGAAAGGGCCTCTAAGACTGTAGACAAATCCCACAATGGGACCATTCGCCTGGCCCCTGGCCTCTTACGTCGTGCCCCCTTCATAAATCGACTTATTAAAGGGTGCTGACCTGCTGTCTTGTCACCAAAACCCACATGACAAGCAGATATAGCCGCTAAGTATACCTTTATTGTAGAAAAAGCTTTCCCTTTATCTAGCAGATCCTGCAGGAAACATAAAATGTCCCTCACTGAACATTGAAAAGGGACAATATGAATCCGTCCACACCATTCATCAAAGACTCGCCACTTATTACTATACAGTGAACGAGTGGAAGAGGCTCTTGCACTCTGTATAGTGTGTATGACCGATGGGGGCAGACCTGCTGCACTTAAATTCCACCTTTCACGGGCCAGGCCCAGAGAGCTATCCTGTCTGGGTGAGGATGGTAGATTTCCCCCCCCGCTTGTGACAGGAGGTCCCTCCGGGGAGGGAGGGGCCACGGCTGACCCGACAGTAGTTGAACAATCTCGGCCACCCAAGGTCTGGAAGGCCAACGTGGGGCTATCAGTATCAGCGACAATCCCATTTCCCTCACCCTGGCTAGAGTGGGTGAAATCAGGCTCAGAGGGGGAAATGCATACAGCAGGACATTTGGCCATTGGTGGGCTAAAGCATCCACACCCAATGGTGCATTTCCGTCTGCCAGAGAGAAGTACAGAGGACATTGGGCGTTTTCCTGCGAGGCGAAGAGATCTACGACCGCCTGGCCGTATCTCTGCCATATCTGCTTCACCACCTGGGGATGAAGCTTCCACTCTCCGTACAGGGGATTTCCTCTGGACAACAAGTCTGCCCCCCTGTTCAATATCCCTGGAACATGGGTTGCCCTGATGGATAAAAGACTTATGTCGCACCACACAATCAGCTCTTTTGCCAGCTGGTGCAGCTGAAGAGAGCGTGTGCCTCCCTGTCGGTTGATATAAGCAACCACTGTGGAATTGTCTGTTTTCACTAAAACATGCTGACCCCTGATGAAGCTCAGAAAATGTTTCAGCGCTAGAAACACTGCCAACAATTCCAAGTAATTTATGTGTTTGTGAATTAGCTGAGGGGGCCAAACGCCGTTCACAGTTCTGCCCATTAGAGTCGCTCCCCAGCCCTTTAATGATGCGTCCGTCGTCATAGTGACTCTCGACGACACTGCCCCCAGGGGAATCCCCGATCTGAGGGTCGCGGGGCTTTTCCAACGTCTGAGCGCTCTGACGCACGCATACGTCACTCTCACCTGTCGGTTGAGATGACGCCGAGAACACAGACGCAGATGCGCGACCCAGCGCTGAAAGTCTCTCATTATTAGTAGTCCCAGTCGTACTACAGATATCACTGAAGCCATTAAGCCCAGCATTCGCAGGCACAGTCTGAACGGGACAACTTTCCCCGTCTGAAAACGGGAGAGACATTGAGTGAATGACGCGATCCTCCTCTCTGTCAGAGTGACTCGATAAGAGAGGGAGTTTATACTGAGCCCCAGATATTCTGCGTGCTGAGCTGGCTCTAAGCGGCTCTTTTCCATGTTTATTCTGAATCCCAAGCTGTTGAGATGCAATAACACCATATCTGCGTCTTTGATTGCTTGCTCTTTCGACGAGGCGCAAATCAGATAATCGTCTATGTACGACAGTATTCTTATCCCCCTGTTTCTCAATGGGAAAAGTGCTGCTTCCACACATTTGCTGAATACTCTTGGTGCTAGACACAGACCAAAGGGCATTGTCTGAAATTCGTAAGCAGTGCCTCGAAAAGCAAACCTGAGATACTTCCTGTGAGACGGGTAAATATCTATGTGAAAATACGCGTCTGACAGATCGATCGTCACAAACCAGTCGTTCTGGCGGATGGATCGACAAAGTGTCTTGTGTGTCAACATTTTGAATGAATATTTCCGTAGGTGCTTGTTTAACACACGGAGATCTAGAATTGGACGCAGAGATATGCTCCCCTTCTTTGGGATCACAAAGTAACGGGAATAAAAGCCCTGACAGCTCACTTCCTTTGGCACTACTCTGATGGCTCGTTTTTCTAAAAGACAGTCTATCTCGGCCGTCAGGACGCGAGCTGACTCTCCCTCGGCCGCTGAGGCTATTATACCATTGAATCTGGGTGGTTTCATGGCAAATTGAAGCCTGTATCCCCGTGAAATCGTGTTTACAACCCACGGATGAGCTGCGCATGCGCGCCAACTGAGTATGCGAGCCGAGAGAGGTCCCCTGTATACTTCCCCAACGCCGGCGCGTTTTGATGACGTCATTACCGTCTCCGCGCTGACCCCTTCTGGAGGTGCGCGCGCTCCCTCCAGCGGAGAGGCTAGGGATACACATCTCAATGTTTGGATTTTTTTGCAATCTATCGCCCTCGGCTGACTGCCTGGCTGCGATAGTGAAACATTTATTGTGTTTAATGAGTTGGGGGAGCACGTCGCCCTCAGCCTGTGGCCTGGATGCGATAATGCATTCTTTATTAAACATTCCCCTGAACTGATGGGCGTTTGAAAACCCAGTGTAAGTGCTTGGTGACACTTGAGAACGTTTTGAACTTGATTGCTTATAGCTGGAGCCCTTACTGAACTGAGAACAACAGGGCTGGACCCCCTCTTTCTCTTTGCGGGCGGAGAGAGAAGTGACGGGGAACATTCGCGTGTCAGGTCGCACGCTTCTTCTTCCGATCCTCGGGGTGGGGTGGGCGGTTTCTCGCCGCCGCGGCCGCAAATGAATGTTTCCCCCCGGGTCCGGAGCCATCAGATCTCGGACGATAGCCCACTTGCTGTCCGCTGGGAGGCGGTCTCACACTCCTAGCTCCCGTCTGCCTTCCTCTCGCCGCAGCGGCTGCTGCAAAACCTTGCCGTGCTGGCTGAGAGGGTGGTCGCGGTGTTTGCTTGCGCGGTAAACAGAGGTTAAAAGCCTCGTCCTCCTGTTTCCTGAGGGTGCTGGTTTCTCTCATTTTCTCGAGAGCTGGTCCGAAAAGGCCCTTAGTTGGGTCGAACGCAGCGTCCATCACCTCAGCTTTTTGAGCGTCGCCTAAACCAGACAGGTTCAGCCATAACGCTCTCTCACCTGAAACGGCCAAGCCCATAACACGGCCACAGCCCTGAACCGCGCCACGAGAAGAGCGGAGAATTAGGTCGTTTACCACACATATCTCGTCCCAGAGAGCTGGGTTCGGCACTCCTGTATCTAATTGTCGCCCCATCTCCTCCAAAATCTCCGCCTGGTACGCTGACAGTAAAGTCACCGCGTTCAGCGAGCACACTGACTGCGCCGCATACTTGTACATCCTCTGATAGATGGACGCGGTCAGGCGCTCCATCTTGTTCGGCAGCGAAATTTGGGAAGAGGCAGAAATAGATCGACGATATGGATGGAGGTGATAGGCCACTGAAGACTCTATCGCTGGGGGTCCGGTCAGCCCCAGCTCTCCCATTCCTTGGATCTCAAGTTTAGAGCATCCCTTGGTCGGGAGCTTGCTCTTAAAGGGGCTACCCCAATGGCGGGACATCTCCTTCATGCACGCCGGCACGGCGGGTAGGAGTTGTCTCGTTGTGGTTAGAGCAGGCGGTAGCCTTTTCCCGTCATAAAGGTCCCTCTCTGCTCCCTCTGAATCCTGGGCCGCGGGCCACGCTAGGCCCAGTTTTGCCGCGGCTCGCTTGCATACCTCGTGCAGGTTACTGTCTGCCTGCGAGCCAGTGTCAGTCGCGCTAGGAGGTCTAGACTGCTGGACAGGGAAGAGAGAGTTGTCTTCCTCCTCCTCTTCGTCCATGTCCAAGTCGAGGAGGTCAGAGTTAGCATCGCCCTCTGCGTCCTCGTCTCCCGGCTCCTCATCCTCGTGTGCGAGAAGGCCATCGAACAGAGGAGGCATATCCGGGGATTCGGCTTCCATCATCTCAGCCCAGCTCGTCGTAGTAGCTCGCTGATGATCGTTAGCCTTAGTTTTCGCGATGGTTCCAGCCAGACATGGGTCCTGCTGACTAGCCACCGCCACTCTCAGCCTTCTCTCCAAAATTTTAACCGGCAATGACGCACAGTGAACGCACGTTTGTGGGTCCGCAAGCGACGTTTGAGCGTGCTTGGCGCCCATGCACACAATGCACATGGGATGGGGATCCCTGCCCGAGACGGTTGCTCCACATGATGATGGACACGGGCGGGGTGCGGGTTCCTTCTTCGACTCATTCCCTTTGGCGGGGGTAATGACTGTCGACATGACGGCTGGAGAGAGAAAGAGAGATTCGAAGACTCGTCGTAACACGTTAGTCCGATTAATGGTTCACAGGGTAGTTAGCCCTTTTCGCGGCTCGCCCTGACGCGTAAAGCCTATGGTGGCTTGACACCACTGAAAATCCTATCGTCGTGATAACACGCGATAATCTGAACAGAATAGCTCGCCTTGACGCGGACACTATTCGGTGTGACACTCAACCCAGTACCAATCCAATCCACTGATGTCGCGTTCGGTAGCGTACTCCAATGACGGCCCGCCAGTTGAACAGTTAAGCGAAATCAGCGAAAAGTTCGGACTTGCTGAGAGAGCTTGTAGTCCCTCACGGGAAGAAAGCGAGAATGACTTCGTAGGGGTCGACCTGAGTAATATAGGTGGGGGCGGAGCCTGATCTCAGGTCGACCTGTCTGTCAAAGACAGACGTGGTGGCATAGGAGCTTCCGTAGTTGGTCACGCCCAAAGCGATTCCCATAGTGAAACACCGAGCGAAGTTAGAAAAAGAACGGTGAATCACATGTGTTCGGAAGCATGGTTTGATGCAGACAATAACCAGCTTTCCATCCAACTCATTTGTATTTAGGGATGTCAATATTTGATAATTTCCATGATCGATGAAGGGGAAAACATCAAGATATCAGCAGCACATATCGTCCATCACTGACTCTGACCTGTAAACATCGGCTATAGAAAAACCCACACCGGTCTCTAGTTTGATGTTATTAGTTGTATGAACATATTTCATGTTTATGGCCTTTTTGGAGCTTGAAACCTTTGGACTTTCATTGTACAGACAGAAACAGCTGAAGCAGTCTTCAGATCAGAAAAAAATATTACATTTTGATGGAGATTACGAACATATTTTTTAATGTCTATTTAAATGTTAACTCATTTGTATTTAGGGATGTCAATATTTGATAATTTCCATGATCGATCGTCGTTTAAATTAACGATCCATTAATAAGCTTAATGCTGCAAAATGCGTCTGCAGCAGTATTATTATTATGTGCAAAAGCCACTTGGAAAAACAGCTTTCTCATCCGAATTAAAGGGGGTTTAGTCTGAATAAAATGCTAGTAGCAGGACTGTAAAATGAATAAATGTGATTATGATCATTTGATGAAATGAAGAGAGCGCGCCATACACTGGAGATCATTTATCTTTGTTGACTGTTTCTCGTCGAGGAGACCGCTGAATGCGCCTCTTTAAATGGTTTCGTGCTGCTCGTTGTTGTATTTTAAAACGCAACTGCAATGTTTTCAAATGATACTTAGTATTAAAAATAAAATGATCCTAAACGTAACTGTGGCGCTTGTGGCTGGGCTGTGCAGTCAGTGAACCGCTTTTTCACATCAAACATTTTATTCAAGTATTATGACCAGCACTTTTTTGTTTGATACTGTTCTGCGAAATGTTCGATTTTGAATTTTTGCCTTCCACTAGGCCTATTTGTTTAAAAAAAATCCTGCATTTGAGTGCATGCATGCTTGTATTCGATGACGAGCGAGCGCGGGTTTGACTAGATGTATTTGGAGGTTATTGCTCACGTCTCGTTCTGCACATATCCATACGTTTCCATATTCGCAATGTATCTGAATGTTAAACTATAATATTTTTTTCATGTAATCTAGACAGAAAAGATGATCCTTAAACACGTCCTTGGCATAAATAACAGCAGAGTGGTCCGGTATACGGTCTATTTAAACTGACCAGTGTAACCTTTTATATGTTTGGTTGACTGTACTTTATTTTAATAATGAACAGACTTCGATGTAAGTTTGAAATTAGAAAGCACTTTAGATGTTCTGTGTCATTTATACCAAACACAAATGTTGCTGGTTGCTAGTGTGTTTGCAGCACTACTGTTATTTATTTTTTATATATTTAATTTTTTATATTTTTCAGTTTAATTGATTTTTATTTATATATTTTTTTTATTTAAATGTATGTTTAAGTTAACATTTGTGTTGTAACAAACTTGAAAACTTCTGGTTGATAAATGCTCTAAAACTTTTATGTAACTGATTGCCTTTATATACATACATATACATAAATGATGATAAGTTTAGAGATGCTGTGCATCCACTTATTATTAGTGTGATATGTTAGCATGCAAATGAAGGGGAAAACATCAAGATATCAGCAGCACATATCGTCCATCACTGACTCTGACCTGTAAACATCGGCTATAGAAAAACCCACACCGGTCTCTAGTTTGATGTTATTAGTTGTATGAACATATTTCATGTTTATGGCCTTTTTGGAGCTTGAAACCTTTGGACTTTCATTGTACAGACAGAAACAGCTGAAGCAGTCTTCAGATCAGAAAAAAATATTACATTTTGATGGAGATTACGAACATATTTTTTAATGTCTATTTAAATGTGTAAACTGAACAGAGATGACATCACTGAATTCAATGATGAACTGCCTTTAACTATCATTCTGCATTATTGACACACTGTTTTCCAAATGAATGTTGTTCAGTTGCTTTGACGCAATGTATTTTGTTTAAAGCGCTATATAAATAAAGGTGACTTGACATCCACCCCCCCCCCCCTGGAATAACCAGATTTAATGAATCATGCTCAAGAAGACCAGAAACATGTTTATTGATTTGATGTTGTTGATTTAAGCATCAGCACAAAGACATTCTTCAACATCACCTGATAACAGCTGTGTGGAAACAGAAGACGGGAAACTCTTATCATGTTCTTCATGAGGACATTAGACAACATAAGCAACATGTACACCTTCAGATTAACACACACACACACACACACACACCACCGCTCAAACGGTTCAGGACGGGAAGATTTGTACATATTTCTAAAAGGAAGTCTCTTCTGCTCACCTAGACTTCATTTATTTGATCCAAAATACAGCAGAAACAGTAATATTGTGAAATATCATTACAATGTACAATAACTGTTTTCTATATGAATATAAATTAAAGTGTAATGTATTTCTGTGATGCTTCGCTGTATTTTCAGCATCATTCCTCCAGTCTTCATTCACAAGTTCACCCTAACATCTAATCTGAAGGCGAATAGTAGGCATATTTTGGCGTCCTGTCCTGGGAGAGGGGTCCGGGCCCGGAGCACAGCCCGAACCCAAATAACTCCCCCTATCCTTAATTTGGGAAAAATAGATTAGAAGTGAGGAGTTGGGGTGGAGGAGGGATGCTGAAAAACTGTGGTGGGACAGGAGGTAGGAAGACTGGATATATACACGCTTGTGTGCTATTTAAGATGATTAGCTAAAGATGCACCTGTGCCAAATTGGATGATTATCTGATCGTGCTTTTCCCGAACTTTGTTAATAAAACCACATGTGTCACATGATCTTCAGAAATCAGAATAATATGATTTACTGCTCAAGAAACATTTCTGATTATTATCAATGTTGAACACAGTTTTTCAGCATTATTTGATGAATATAAAGTTCAAAAGAACAGCATTTATCTGAAATATAAAGCTTATGTAACATTATCACTAGTTCACTACCATTCAAAAGGGGTCATGTGACACTGAAGACTGGAGGATTGAGGATAAATTCAGCTTTGATCACAGAAATAAATTACATTTTTACTATATATATCCACATAGAAAACAATTATTTTTAATTGTAATAATATTTCAGAATATTACTGTTTTGCTGTATTTTTGATCAAATAAATGAAGCCTTGGTGAGCAGAAGAGATTTCTTTTAGAAACATAAACAATCTTACCGTCCAGAACGGTTTGATATAGTGTAGATTGTGTCTGAAACAGCTCATTCATTCACTATATAGTGCAGGAGTCACCTAAAGTTCCTCGCTCCTGCATAGAGACCTAAACTCAGCTAATAATTCCTCATCTAATGAGCAAGCTTGTGATTGATCAAGTAATGTGTGGACATTATTAATCTTTCAATTAAACCAGTAAAGTATGGTTGTGTTTGGTTATACTTTGGGCTGTGGCACTTCATGATAAAGTGAATACACACATAACTATATGGAGAAAGACCACTGACCACAGGGAAGTGAACTTAGACACCAAACTGCTTTAGATGTTACATGTCCTGTCTAAATGTCAAAGTAAATTAGATTTTGTCTTCATTATTCAATTAAACTTTAACAATAAAAATGAAAGTAAAAGTATTACTAAAACTATGCATAAATAATTGTAAGAAACAACAGAAAGAACAAACACAATGTAAGGGAAGACTCAGTGCTTACGTGTATCTGTGTCACAGGACTGGGACGACAGCTTCCATCCACACTCACTGCAGAACTTGGGTGCCTTCTCCAGAGACTCATGACTGCACTGAAGACACTTCATTCTGAGGAGACGTCTGCAAAGAGCACAAGTGTGAGGAGTGAGGGGATCTGCCCTAATAACAGTCCCAGGAGTCCTGAGAGCTCACACGTTCATCATCTAGAATCTCCATCAGATGTGTTCGGGAGCTCACAGGTGGAGAAGTGGAGATGTGGAGAGGTGGAGAAGTGGAGAGGTGGAGAAGTGGAGATGTGGAGAGGTGTTGAGGTGGAGATGTGGAGAAGTGGAGAGGTGGAGATGTGGAGAAGAGGAGAGGTGGAGTGGAGGAGAAGAGGTGGAGATGTGGAGAAGTGGAGAGGTGGAGAGGTGGAGAGGTGGAGAGGTGGAGAAGTGGAGAGGAGGAGAGGTGGATAAGTGGAGAGGTGGAGAGGAGGAGAAGAGGAGAGGTGGAGAAGTGGAGAAGAGGAGAGGTGGAGAGGAGGAGAAGAGGTGGAGAGGTGGAGAGGAGGAGAGGTGGAGAGGGGGAGAGGTGGAGAAGAGGAGAGGTGGAGAAGTGGAGAAGAGGAGAGGTGGAGAGGAGGAGAAGAGGTGGAGAGGTGGAGAGGGGGAGAGGTGGAGATGTGGAGAGGTGGAGAAGTGGAGAGGTGGAGAGGTGGAGAGGTGGAGAGGTGGAGAAATGGAGAGGAGGAGAAGAGGTGGAGATGTGGAGAAGTGGAGAGGTGGAGAGGTGGAGAGGTGGAGAGGTGGAGATGTGGAGAAGAGGAGAGGTGGAGTGGAGGAGAAGAGGTGGAGATGTGGAGAAGTGGAGAGTTGGAGATGTGGAGAGGTGGAGAAGTGGAGAGGTGGAGAAGTGGAGAGGTGGAGAGATGGAGAAGTGGAGAGGTGGAGAAGTGGAGAGGTGGAGAAATGGAGAGGAGGAGAAGAGGAGAGGTGGAGAAGAGGAGAGGTGGAGAGGTGGAGAAGTGTTGAGGTGGAGAGGTGGAGAAGAGGAGAGGTGGAGATGTGGAGAGGTGGAGAAGTGGAGAGGTGGAGAAGTGGAGAAGAGGAGAGGTGGAGTGGAGGAGAAGAGGTGGAGATATGGAGAAGTGGAGAGGTGGAGATGTGGAGAGGTGGAGAAGAGGAGAGGTGGAGAAGTGGAGAGGTGGAGAGGTGGAGAGGAGGAGAAGTGGAGAGGTGGAGAAATGGAGAGGAGGAGAAGAGGAGAGGTGGAGAGGTGGAGAAGTGTTGAGGTGGAGAGGTGGAGAAGAGGAGAGGTGGAGAAGTGGAGAGGTGGAGATGTGGAGAGGTGGAGAGGTGGAGAGGAGGAGAAGAGGAGAGGTGGAGAGGTGGAGAAGAGGAGAGGTGGAGAGGTGGAGAAGTGGAGAGGTGGAGAAGAGGAGAGATGTGGAGAAGTGGAGAGGTGGAGATGTGGAGAGGTGGAGATGTGGAGAAGTGGAGAGGTGGAGAGGTGGAGATGTGGAGAGGTGGAGATGTGGAGATGTGGAGAGGAGGAGAAGAGGAGAGGTGGAGAGGTGGAGAAGTGGAGAAGAGGAGAGATGGAGAGGAGGAGAAGAGGTGGAGATGTGGAGAAGAGGAGAGGTGGAGAAGAGGAGAGGTGGAGAAGTGGAGAGGTGGAGATGTGGAGAAGTGGAGAGGTGGAGATGTGGAGAGGTGGAGAAGAGGAGAGGTGGAGAAGAGGAGAGGTGGAGAGGTGGAGAAGAGGAGAGAGGTGGAGAGGTGGAGATGTGGAGAGGTGGAGATGTGGAGAGGTGGAGAGGTGGAGAGGTGGAGATGTGGAGAGGAGGAGAAGAGGAGAGGTGGAGAAGTGGAGAGGTGAAGAAGTGGAGAAGTGGAGAAGAGGAGAGATGGAGAGGATGAGAAGAGGTGGAGATGTGGAGATGTGGAGAGGTGGAGAGGTGGAGAAGTGGAGAGGTGGAGAAGTGGAGAGATGGAGAGGTGGAGAAGTGGAGAGGTGGAGAAGAGGAGAGGTGGAGAGGTGGAGAAGAGGAGAGGTGGAGAGGTGGAGAAGTGTTGAGGTGGAGAGGTGGAGAAGAGGAGAGGTGGAGAAGTGGAGAGGTGGAGATGTGGAGAGGTGGAGAAGTGGAGAGGTGGAGATGTGGAGATGTGGAGAGGTGGAGAAGTGGAGAGGTGGAGAGGAGGAGAAGAGGAGAGGTGGAGAAGTGAAGAGGTGGAGAAGAGGAGAGATGTGGAGAAGTGGAGAGGTGGAGATGTGAAGAGGAGAGATGTGGAGAAGTGGAGAGGTGGAGATGTGGAGAGGTGGAGATGTGGAGAAGTGGAGAGGTGGAGATGTGGAGAGGTGGAGAAGTGGAGAGGAGGAGAAGAGGAGAGGTGGAGAAGTGGAGAGGTGGAGAAGTGGAGAAGAGGAGAGATGGAGAGGAGGAGAAGAGGTGGAGATGTGGAGAAGTGGAGAGGTGGAGATGTGGAGAGGTGGAGAAGTGGAGAGATGGAGAGGTGGAGAGGAGGAGAAGTGGAGAGGTGGAGAAATGGAGAGGATGAGAAGAGGTGGAGATGTGGAGAAGTGGAGAGGTGGAGAGGTGGAGAAGTGGAGAGGTGGAGAAGTGGAGAGGTGGAGATGTGGAGAGGTGGAGAAGTGGAGATGTGGAGAGGTGGAGAGGTGGAGAAGAGGAGAGGTGGAGATGTGGAGAAGTGGAGAGGTGGAGAGGAGGAGAAGAGGTGGAGATGTGGAGAAGTGGAGAGGTGGAGATGTGGAGAAGTGGAGAGGTGGAGAGATGGAGAAGTGGAGAGGTGGAGAAGTGGAGAGGTGGAGAGGTGGAGAAGTGGAGAAGTGGAGAGGTGGAGAAATGGAGAGGAGGAGAAGAGGTGGAGAAGTGGAGAGGTGGAGAGGAGGAGAAGAGGAGAGGTGGAGAAATGGAGAGGAGGAGAAGAGGTGGAGATGTGGAGAAGTGGAGAGGTGGAGATGTGGAGAGGTGGAGAAGTGGAGAGGTGGAGAAGTGGAGAAGTGGAGAGGTGGAGAGATGGAGAAGTGGAGAGGTGGAGAAGTGGAGAGGTGGAGAGGAGGAGAAGTGGAGAGGTGGAGAAATGGAGAGGAGGAGAAGTGGAGAGGTGGAGAAATGGAGAGGAGGAGAGGTGGAGAAGAGGAGAGGTGGAGAAGTGGATAGGTGGAGAGGGGGAGAGGCAGAGAGGGGGAGAGGCGGAAAGGTGGAGAGGTGGAGAGGCGGAGAAGAGGAGAGCTGGAGAGGTGGAGAAGAGGAGAGCTGGAGAGGTGGAGAGGCGGAGAGGAGGAGAGACGGAGAGGTGGAGAAGAGGAGAGCTGGAGAGGTGGAGAAGAGGAGAGCTGGAGAGGCGGAGAGGAGGAGAGGTGGAGAGGAGAAGAAGAGGAGAGGTGGAGTAACATGAGGTGCTCTGCTGCCCACACCAGATACTGACTGATTCATTCCCACGATATCACTCTTCTTATCAATCGTGACCAAACTATCTCTTCCAGGATTATTTGATGAGAGTTCAATAGAACAGCAACATTATAAATGTCTATATACTGTTAGTTTGGATGAATTTAATACTTCATTGCTGAATAAAAGTATTAATTTCTATAATAAAATAAAATAAATAAAAAAAATCTAGCTGACTCCAAACTTTTGAACAGCAGTGATAATGTTGTAAAAGCTTTATATTTCAGATAAATGCTGTTCTTTTGAACTTTATATTCATCAAATAATCCTGAACAAAATACTGTGTTCAACACTGATGATAATCAGAAATGTTTCTTGAGCAGTAAATCATCATATTATTCTGATTTCTGAAGATCATGTGACACTGAAGACTGGAGGAATGATGATCCACACAGGAAACAGTTATTTTACATTGTAATGATATCTCACACTATTACTGTTTCTGCTGTATTTTGGATCAAATAAATGAAGCCTTGGTGAGCAGAAGAGACTTCCTTTAGAAACATTAAACAATCTTACCGTTCTAAACCTTTTGACTGGTAATGTATGTATAGGCCATATAATATATTACACACACACAGACAGACAGACACACACACACACACACACACACACAGACAGATACAGACACACACACACACACACACACACACACAGAGAGACAGATACACACACACACACACACACACACACAGACAGATACACACACACACACACACACACACACACACACACACACACACAGAGAGACAGATACACACACACACACACACACACACACACACACATACAGACCGATAGACACACACACACACACACACAGAAAGATACAGACGCACACACACACACACACACAGACAGATACAGACACACACACACACACACACACAGACAGATACAGACACACACACACACACACACACACACAGACATACAGACCGATAGACACACACACACACACAGACAGATACAGACACACACACACACACACACAGACAGATACAGACACACACACACACACAGACAGACAGACACACACACACACACACAGAAAGACAGACAGACAGACAGACAGACAGACAGACACACACACACACACACACACACACACACACATACAGACCGATAGACACACACACACACACACACACACACAGACAGACAGACACACACACACACACACAGAGACAGAGACACACACACACACACACACACACACACCTGTAACATTCAATCATTCAAACTAATTTTTATTACATGTTGCTACACTTTGTTGTGCCGAACCCTGATTAAATCTCTGGGAAAAGCCCGCCTTTCGTAACAGCCTCTTTCATAACAGAAAAATAATCACGAATAGATAATATATAAACTGAACGTAAATTAATATAGAAATGAGTCAATAAAAAAACTTGTTGACTTCTACATGTTGACCATTAGAGGCCGCTGTTGCTCAATTCACGGAGAAGTAAAAGTCAAGAAGAAACCGACCATAAAATGAAACTATAATAATTTATAGACATTACGAGTTTAATCATCAAGCGTTAAGATGGATATATGTGTAGAAATCTAATATTTACACATACAATTGCTTTAACGTTATATAATTTAACGTCAGGCATGACGTGTCTGAATGGCGAACCTTTATTTCACAACCATCCATCTTCTAATCTAACCTATTAAACAACACAAAACACGTCTTACACCTACTGACAGCTTAACATCACGGTCTGTGCATAATAAACTAGTATTATATCAGTAAAACTGCACAACACACAGCCAGAAATACGACAGCGCTAGTTCACACAGGCAAGCCAAGCTAAGCAGAATCAGCTCAGAAGTTTACATAAATGAATAAACAGCCAGTTCGAGTGTTATTTTAGCTGCAGAGACGAGATGATGTATGATATATTAATGGCCGATCCAGACGAACTCGCAGTTTGAGCTCTTCCTCGTATGACAGATGCTAACGCTAAACAGACACAGATTATAAGAGAAGACCCTCAGGTTTGTGTCTTACCTGTAGTGCAGGTGTGCTCAGTTGTCACGGATCAGTACACACACACGTGAAACGGCATGTCCTCGTGTATTTGACACTCACAACACAGATCTGATCCCGTCCATAAGCTACACAGTCACGCGATGAAGCTAACGTCACTGGGGAAGAGCTAGGCGCTAAAACATCTCTCAACTTTCGTTTCATCAAAAATGGGCGTGAGTTTCATGTTTATCCAAAACTACAATCCAATAAAACCCATGGAACAAGGATTCTTCAGAAACCACGAGATGAAACTGATATTTTAATAAACTGACTTTAATAAAATATCTTGCTCATAATTATTTTAAATTATAATATTTGTTATTCAGAAGGATCAAACTGTACTGTACAAGTACAGTGTCTTTAGAAAATACCACGCCCCTCAGTTATTTTTCATTCAGGTCAAAGTAAAGCACATTAAATGTAGGCCTATTTCCCCCCACACATTTGGTAATTATAAAATACGCTAAAAAAAAAAAATTCAGACAGGTGAAAGTAAAACCATTTGACTGAAAATATTCTGCATTTATTTCGCTGCACTTATTTAAAGTAATTAAAGACAATTATTTACACTGTACATGTTCTGCTTAATGTGATTAGAGGCCATCAGCTTCTGAACTAAACAAACTAAAACATAATGTAATGTAAAAAAAAAAAAAAAAAAAAAAAAAAAAAACATTAACAGAATAAATGAATGCTTAATACAGGCACATAAAATCACCATGAAATAAAATTGAAATTTCTTATTGTTTTATGGAATATTGCAATATTTATTATAAATCCGTGCTCATCACTTTATTTTAAATTCATGTGCGATTGTAATCTTTATTAAAAATGCACCGACATCTCTTTGATGACATGTTTACTGGCACGAGGGTGGGGTAACCTGTCACTCACATGACATCTGCATTTGTATTTTGCTGCCGTCCCTGTTGGACAGTGTTTTCTCTACTTCCTGTTGGCCTTCTGTAGCTAATCGCAGCTCCGTGTAGCTGTTTTAATTTTTTTTTTCTCTAGAATCTTTATCTTACTATCACTCTCTGTTTTTTTAAGTGATAAAATGTAACTTAATTCACACCATATTTCTGATATTATCGATCAATCTTGTCAGATTAATTTAGATTGTTCACTTTTATTTTTTATTTCTATTTATTTTATATCAATGAGTGCAGGACACCTGCAAAGCGTTAGCACTCCTTAGCTTGTCATTAGCGTTTTCATTCGAACCTATCGCTGTTTTCTTTTCTCCTCTCCTCTTTCTCGCTCCAGTTTTTCACGTTCATCAAACAACCGCAGTAAGAATATTTCATCAAGCACGGTGAATAATGGCTTCTCCTACAATTGTTATTTGCACCTCTTGCCACATGTACAGTTTATCTATCTCTGTCGCTGATGAGGGATTCACATGTGATAAATGCAGGGAAATAGTTAGGCTGACAGAGAAGATTTCAGAATTAGAGACACGCATCCAAACTTTAATTGAGGACAGTAAGAATGTTAGGGCTCTAGATACGGCTTTGGATGCGTCTAGCTCAGGGATTCCTGTACATTGTCCGGTTCCAGCAGAGCCCCTGCAGCAGGGCAACTGGGTGACGGTGAGGCAGCGTAGTCGTGGGTCAAAACACCGCTCTTCTGTTCCGATCAAAACATTAAACAGGTTCTCCCCACTCAGTGATGCACCCACTGAGAAACCTGATGAAAGTGCTCTAGTTATTGGTGATTCTATTGTACGGAACGTGAATATAGAGACACCAGCCACCAAGTGCTGGCTAATGCTAAACGTAAATACAGTAAGATTGTTATTTATGCCGGCGCTAATGATGTTCGACTTCGCCAGTCGGAGATCACTAAAAATAACTTTAAAGAGGTGTGTGAACTTGCAAGCACGATGTCAGACACTGTAATATGCTCTGGTCCCCTCCCTGCTTACCGTGGTGACGAGATGCATAGCAGATTGTCATCACTCAATGGCTGGATGTCTAAGTGGTGCCCACAGAATAACATAGGTTTCATAGACAATTGGACGAGCTTTTGGGGCAGACCTGACCTGTTTAAAAGAGATGGTCTTCATCCCTCCTGGGGTGGTGCTGCTCTTCTGTCTAGAAATATGGCACATAGTCTTAGAGTTCATACTTGACTAACTGGGGCCCAGGTCAGGAAGCAGACAGACTGGCTAAACCGACCGTCTGCTAGCTGCCTCCCGTCACAGAGGTCAGTTAATTCTCAGCACATAGAGACTGATAAAGCTTGGCTTATTGAATACCAAATCCCTTTCTACGAAAACACTTTTTGTAAATAATATGATCACTGATCATAATCTAGATGTGCTCTGTTTGACAGAAACCTGGCTAAAACCTGATGATTACATTATTTTAAATAATGTAATCCACCCCCCAAGATTACTGTTATAAACATGAGCCGCGTCAAGTGATGATATCTCAGATCATTATTTAGTTCTGTGTAAACTTCATATAGCCAAAGTTGAAAATTCTACTTCTTGTTACAAGTATCGAAGAACCATCACTTCTACCACAAAAGACTGCTTTTTAAGTTATCTTCCTGATGTATCCAAATTCCTTAGCATATCCAAAACCTCAGAACAACTTGATGATGTAACAGAAACTATGGACTCTCTCTTTTCTAGCACTTTAAATACAGTTGCTCCTTTACGCTTAAGGAAGGTTAAGGAAACCAGTTTGAGGCCATGGTATAATGAGCATACTCGCACCCTAAAGAGAGCAGCCCGAAAAATGGAGCGCAGCTGGAGGAAAACAAAACTAGAGGTATTTCGTATTGCTTGACGAGATAGTAACCTATTCTACAGAAAAGCATTAAAAACTTCTAGATCCGATTACTTTTCTTCTCTTTTAGAAGAAAACAAACATAACCCCAGGTATTTATTCAACACAGTGGCTAAATTAATGAAAAATAAAGCCTCAACAAGTGTTGACATTTCCCAACACCACAGCAGTAATGACTTTATGAACTACTTTACTTCTAAAATCGATACTATTAGAGATAAAATTGCAACCATTCAGCCGTCAGCTACAGTATCACATCAGACAGTGCACTATAGACCCCCTGAGGAGCAGTTCCACTCATTCTCTACTATAGGAGAGGAAGAATTGTATAAACTTGTTAAATCATCTAAACTTACAACATGTATGTTACACCCTATACCATCTAAGCTCCTTAAAGAGGTGCTTCCAGAAGTCATAGATCCTCTTCTGACTACTATTAATTCCTCATTGTCATTAGGATATGTCCCCAAAACCTTCAAACTGGCTGTTACTAAGTCTCTCATCAAAAAAACACAACTTGACCCCAAAGAATTAGTTAATTATAGACCAATCTCGAATCTCCCTTTTCTGTCCAAGATACTAGAAAAGGTGGTATCCTCACAATTATATTCCTTCTTAGAGAAAAATGGTATATGTGAGGATTTCCAGTCAGGATTTAGACCGTATCATAGTACTGAGACTGCTCTCCTTAGAGTTACAAATGATCTGCTCTTATCATCTGATCGTGGGTGTATCTCTCTATTAGTTTTATTGGATCTTAGTGCTGCGTTTGACACAATTGACCACAGCATTCTTTTGCATAGACTTGAACACTTTGTTGGCATCAGTGGAAGTGCATTAGCATGGTTTAAATCGTACTTACATGACCGCCATCAGTTCGTAGCAGTGAATGAAGAGGTATCATATCGAACACAAGTGCAGTATGGAGTACCTCAAGGCTCAGTACTAGGGCCGCTACTCTTCAAGCTTTAAATGTTACCCTTGGGAGATATCATCAGGAAACATGGTGTTAGCTTTCACTGTTATGCTGATGATACTCAGCTCTATATCTCTTTGCGGCCCAGTGACACACACCAATTTGAAAGACTAATGGAATGCATAGTCAATATAAAAAACTGGATGACGAGTAACTTTTTATTGCTAAATTCTGAAAAAACAGAGGTGTTAATTATAGGACCTAAATTAGGGTGTAATAATATTACAAAGTTGTAATAATCTAGAACACTGTCTAAGACTTGGTGGCTGCTCTGTCAATTCTTTGTCAACAGTTAGGAACCTAGGTGTGCTTTTTGATCGCAATTTTTTCTTAGAAAGCCACATTTCTAGCATTTGTAAAACTGCATTTTTCCATCTCAAAAATATATCTAAATTACAGCCTATGCTCTCAATGTCAAATGCAGAAATGTTAATCCATGCATTTATGACTTCAAGGTTAGATTATTGTAATGCTTTATTGGATGGTTGTTCTGCACGCCTAGTAAACAAACTACAGCTAGTCCAAAATGCAGCAGCAAGAGTTCTTACTAGAACCAGGAAGTATGAACATATTTGTCACGTCCGGGATACAAGGATTCACGGAGAGAGAACCAATTGCGAGTACGTCTTTATTAAGGGGTAATCCAAAGAGAATAAACAGTCCAGGCATGAGTCGAAACCCAAACATCAATCCAACATAAACCAAACATGAACACAGGGCAAGGGCACGAACTGACGGACATGAATTAAACAAGGACTCTGTGACACATATTAAGACAGACTGTGTTAAATACACAAGGAGAGACAAACGCTAATGGGAAATTGACAGAGTGTAATGATTGGTAACTAGTGACAGCTGGGTGCAATAATTAAGCAGAGAATGTGAGGAATGTGGTTCATAAAGTGACAGACACCTTGGGGAAGGAGGATATCTAGTGGATTCCCAGGGAACACAACCCAGACATTGTGACAATATTAGCCCGGTCCTGTCTGCACTGCACTGGCTCCCTATCAAACATCGTATAGTTTTTAAAATATTGATTATTACTTATAAAGCCCTGAATGGTTTAGCTCCTCCGTATTTTAATGAGGTCCTTTTGCATTATAATCCTCTACGTCCGCTACGTTCTCAAAACTCAGGCAATTTGATAATGCCTAAAATATCAAAATCAACTGCGGGCGGCAGATCGTTTTCCTATTTGGCGCCTAAACTCTGGAATAACCTACCTAACATTGTTCGGGAGGCAGACACACTCTTGCAGTTTAAATCTAGATTAAAGACCCATCTCTTTAACCTGGCTTACACATAACATACTAATATGCTTTTAATATCCATATCCGTTAAAGGATTTTTAGGCTGCATTAATTAGGTAAACCGGAACTGGGTACACTTCCCAATAACACCCTATGTACAGTAGGTTGACCAGCTAAATGGGCTTTACCGCCAGGTATACCGCTGTGGCCAGGGGCGTCGCACCCGTGGGGGATGTGGGGGTTTTAACACCCACACTTTTCCCGGTGAGAGGGTTCGACACCCGCACGTTTTCTGCAGTTTTTCCGCAGTTTTGCACAAACGCCTTACTACAGTCGCTTCTCCGTTTCCGGCTTTGAGTGTGACCAGCTGATGATTGGCTGTTCTGCCTTAAGTCCCGCCTCTCTTGGCGTGTTATCGGTCAGCTCGTGCTGAGGAGGCGGGAACTTATGGTTATGGTTATTTATGTCTCCCTTTTCCAGGTACTTTGAATGAGTGTTTATGCTTTCGAGTTTTTTTAAATAAGCTTGATATGTGTTTGAGTAGATGTTCTGTTATCGTTTTGTTGACATTTCAAGTGTTTGTTTGCATTCCTGTTGAAGAACTATGAAAGAAAAGTGTATATTATTTTAATGTTTAAAAACAGTAAATTGTTACATTATTTATACCACCAGAGAAATAGCTTTGTGTGGGCGTTTTTTTTCTCCCCTTTTATGTTTTTTTTATTTATTATTTTTTTATGTAGGGTTATTTTTTCCCAGCCAAACGCTGCAAGAACTTCAAGCCCTGCATTTTTTACCCCTCTGTCAATGTATTCATCATTTGTATTGTTTATAAACAAACCACATCCATCCCCCACACTTTTGAAAAGCTTGCTACGCCGCTGGCCGTGGCAGTGCCCGCGGCATTAACTGAATTCAGTTGCGTGTTAAAATAATTCGCTTAACTACCGCCAGGTGGCGCAAAGGGATGAATTTTGAACTGACTGTAATAATAAAATGACGGTTTGTAAACTTAGATGAAAGGACACGTAAAACATCAATAGCATTATATTATAAAATTATAACATCCTTAAAAACCATTATAACATTTAAAGTAAGAGTTAATTTTAAAAAGTGGGATAGTCTTAGGCTACAGTAAAAATGTAAACGAAAGTCTTACTGCATGCTATTGTCATTAAACAGTCACAAAATGTTAAATGTTCTAATCCG
Source organism: Carassius gibelio (assembly GCF_023724105.1). NCBI lineage: Eukaryota > Metazoa > Chordata > Actinopteri > Cypriniformes > Cyprinidae > Carassius > Carassius gibelio. The sequence goes on along the minus strand of NC_068383.1, from coordinate 23,936,927 downwards.
TGTGTGTGTTCCTATATATATATATATATATATATATAGGAACACACACACACACAGATTTAAAAATATATATATTGCTTAGCAAAAATAAATAAATAAAATCCTTCAAGTTCCATATGAGGAACGAAATGAGCCTCACGCGAAATGAGCCTCACGCGCACATATTCATTGTAAACAGCGCAGTTCAGCATGAGCAACGGTCTACTGTGGCATATTTTTGCTCTTTATAATATTTTTCCGTCGATACTGAAACACACGTGAACCACAAAGCCTATTTTACCTAATAAATAATAGTTTAGCTGCAAATACTCAACATCACGAATATGGAAACATTTGGATGTGTCCAGAATGAGAGAGGTAAACCCAACAGGTAAGCTAAGTGGATATACTGTATATCAATTTATTTTATTTACTTATTTATTTCGTGTTTATCCCATTTTTTTCATTGCATATGAAAATTTAAGAATAAAAAAAATCCTCCTACCCCCTAAAAATTCCTTCCTCGCAGTTGCTCAATTGTGGACGATGTAAAAGTGTGTGATATAAAGGTTGCTGTCCCATTTTATACATGAATTGTTAATTTTAAAAAATCTAATTATTTTGTTAGTTTCATGGTAACATGCAATCAAGGTCTTCTGTTATATGGGCTATATTTAATATTCACTGTGGCATTTTCACCCGTTTAAACTTAAAATTCCATGAGATTTTAAATTATATAAATTCAGATTTAAACTAGTATAAAAACGCATTAAATTGCTTCAGTTATTTCTATAAGCTAAAGTAGCCAACCTTAAAAATGTGTTGTCATGACTTTTTCATTGCATTTTTTTTACAGTCTGATAACGAGCTGTATTCGTTTTCCTTTTTTATTATTAATATTTAATATTATTATTATAATATTTTTGTTTTAGTTTATTGAAAATAAATTGGCTAAAATAGAAGCAGACACGTTTAAATTAAAACAACCACAAAAACATGACTAGTCTTTGAGGGAAATATAGGTTTTAATATTTTTCACAGACTCTCACAGACGAACGTCTTAATATAATCGCACATTAGAAATGTTTGGTGAGATAAGATGTGCACGATAACATTATTAAGCAAAAATACATAGTACATTATTTTTTTCCCCCTTGTTTCAGTACCGAAAGCAGAACCGATAACGTCAGATCTTACTGATTCAGTCTTTCATAATTTAGCCCCGGGGCCAGTTTAATACCGGGTTTCGGTACACATCCCTACTTATACCTGACTTATATTTTTTCCTTTCACAAACTCTGATTTATTTTTAGCGTGAAAAAAAAAACATTAAAATGCAACTATAGACGACTTATATATTTTTTCCTCTGACAAATGTAATTTATTTTTTAGCATGTTTAAAAAATAAAAAATAAAGAAGACATGCAGCAAATGAAAATAGGCGATTAATTCGTTAAAATTCTATACTTCAGAGTAGAGCCTGTGCCTAATATAGGCTATCCAGGTTTTTTTTTTCATTGCATCTGAAAATGACTTGATCAGCCTCCCGCGATGCTCAGCTGTGGACGATTTAAAAATGTTTGATATAAAGGTTGCTGTCCCATTTCATACAGGAATTGTTCATTTAAAAAAATCAAATTATATTGTTAGTTCTAATTATATTATTAACACAAGTTCATTTAGGCTATTTAACATGCCCTGTGACATTTTATCATTTTTTTTACTTATTAACTCCTTGAGAATTTAAAGTTATTTTAATAGTATTTAAATTCAAGTTTAAAAATAGGTTTTAACTACTAAATACAAACAACCATACCAACAACCATAGTGCATGTGTTACTCTGGGTTAACAGTAATTATAAGTATTATATACTTCAGAGCAGAGCCTGCATGGGCCTAATCTAGGCTATTTTTTGTTTTGTTTTTTCCATTTCATCTGAAAATGACTTCGTTCATCGCATTCACTTCACGCGCTCTTGTGCAGATCCCCCTCTTGCGTTGCTCAGCTGTGGACGATTTAAAAATGTTTGATATAAAGGTTGCTGTCCCATTTTATACAGGAGTTTTTCATGCAAAAAAATCTAATTATATTATTAACACAAGTTCATTTAGGCTATTTAACATGCACTGTGAGATTTTACCATTTTTATATTATAAACTCCTTGATAATTTAAAGTTAGTTTATTAGTATTTAAATTCAAGTTTAAAAATAGGTTTTAACTGCTAAATACCAATAACCATACTGCATGTGAATAAATAAAATGCATACATTTTTTTATAACATTTCATTATTCATAAAATGCATAACATTTCTGGTGTTTGGATTTGTATTTCAATATAATGAGCTCCAAGTTTAAGAATAGCCCTAGACTGGTTCTCTCTCTCTCTCTCTCTATTTAACAGGATTAGCTCAATAAAATATGTCTTCCTTCAGGTAGAATGAATGTTTTCCTGCTTGCTAAATGTTGGGCTCATGATCAATAAGTTGTATTCGCCTCAGTCTGATTCAGTAAAGTCAAACCCGCAGACAGTGAAGCTGTGTCACTGAGCTGAGTCCAACGCGCTGTGGAACAGAGGATTCCGCTTGGTCTTAAAGCCTTCCGCAAACATCCGCGATCACAAATGACAATGATTTTTGTTAAATAACGATTAATTTTTAATTGATGATTTGTTATTATCATTATGGTCTTGTGAAAATAATAATATGGGCTGCGAAAATATAATGAATACAAAGAGTAGTGCTGCTCAGTGCAGGCATGTTTCAGCCCAGTAACACACCGTTCCTCAGAGCCAAAACACAGACCATATTCTGTTCAGCTGGAGGGGGTTGGGTTTTTGGGGTTAGTTACAGTATGTGTGGCTCGTGGGGGTCGAGATAAAGGTGTGAATTGCTCTTTCATATGGACAGTGTCTTATGAGGCTTTCAAAGTTGCTGAACTGCTGCAAGATGAAATTCACAGTGCTGGCTCTCTCCGACAGAGAAATGCAACATTCACAGATTGTTGACTGTTGAATATTAATGCACCCTGTCATTAATGAGAATTAATAATTTTTGTACAAATACTTGCATATGAATATTAATTCACATTTTGCAGTACAACGAAAATTATTTTTTACATGCAATTTTCCTAAATGAAACCAAACAAGATTTGTAATGAAGAAAATAAATAAGAATAAAAGCTGCACATCTACCATCACACGTGCAGTGCAAATCTTGCACATATTTTACACATCAAATTTGTAATTTACATCTGTTTGTTTGAATGAAAATCTTTTTTCTTTTTAACATCCACCGACGCACCACTCAGGCTCCCATAGTTCAGAGTGGCTCAACCCTCCGCCGCGAGTCTGACAGAGACACACCGCCGAGCAAAAGATGAGCTGAGCGGTGTGATTCTGACTGGAGCCTCCATCACGAGTTCAATTCATGCCAACAGCCCGAAATATATCTGCATATTCAGCAAGAATTCATGTTAAACATATTTAGCTATGGCTTGATCAGGTTATAATGACTGCAATAGTCGAGCGGGATGTTAAAGGCTATATGAGTTTGTCTGTTTCTTTTACTGATTATTTTCAGGTTAAAGCATGATTTAAACAGATAAAGCACATTCACACGCAATCGCTTTAGCATTCAAACAAATGTGATCTTACAGTGCTACTACATTATCAGTAGGCTAAATTAATCGATCTGTTTAGATAAAATAACTGAAAAAAATGTACTGTTATTTTCCTCACAAACAAAATTTGCACAGCTGATGGGCTAGTATTAACAAAAAATAAATAATAATAAAAAATAATCTATAATAAATAAAAATTAATAAAATATAGGTCTTTCCAGCATTAATCATCCAGCATTTCACAGTTTTTTTTATCATCTTGTCTCAGTTGTAAGTTTATAACTATATTAAAACTTTT